>NC_048586.1:49785076-49835076 GCF_013265735.2 Oncorhynchus mykiss | reverse complement strand
ACACAACACAACACACACATACAACACAACACACAACATAACACGCACACCAACACAACACACACAACACACATACCATAACACACACACAACACACACACACACACCATAACACATACAACACAACACAACACACACATACCATAACACACACACAACACAACACACACATACCATAACACAGACACAACACAACACAGACATACCATAACACACACATACCATAACACACACACAACACAACACACACATACCATAACACAACACACACATACCATAACACACACAACACAACACACACATACCATAACACAACACACACATACCATAACACACACAACACAACACACACATACCATAACACACACACAACACAACACATACGTTAAAGGAGGGGTCGTGACCCTAGCCAGTGGCCTTAAATTAGACCACGGAGATCTGAGAGAGAGAAGGATCCTATAACATACCAAGGATGAGGGTATGAGCTTATGGAAAAGAGGGGAAAGGAGGGAGAACCTCCTAGACTCAACACCTGACGAACAACCCGATTAGAGAACCTCCTAGACCCAACACCAGACGAACACCACGATTAGAGAACCTCCTAGACCCAACACCTGACGAACAACCCGATTAGAGAACCTCCTAGACTCAACACCTGACGAACAACCCGATTAGAGAACCTCCTAGACCCAACACCGGAAGAACAAAACCCGATTAGAGAACCTCCTAGACTCAACACCAGACAAACACCACGATTAGAGAACCTCCTAGACTCAACACCAGACAAACACCACGATTAGAGAACCTCCTAGACTCAACACCGGACAAACACCACGATTAGAGAACCTCCTAGACTCAACACCGGACAAAAACCCAGATTAGAGAACCTCCTAGACTCAACACCAGACAAACACCACGATTAGAGAACCTCCTAGACTCAACACCGGACGAACACCACGATTAGAGAACCTCCTAGACTCAACACAGGAAGAACACAACCCGATTAGGAAGGTCAAACACGATTTGGTGATTTCTGGTATATCTTGATAATAAATAATAATAATAATAATAATGTTTTTGGACTCGTTCAAATGATTTTTACCTGATTAAGTAAAACACCATTGAAAGGTATACTCTTAAAGTTTAAAAAATTATGCTGTCGCTGCTTCCTGTTGACAAGACATTTTGATAAATAGCCCAATGCTAAAAACACACAGCTTTAACGTGTCCAAATCAATAACTAATATGCAGAAACAGTTTGAGATATGTTGAATGCCTCAACGTTAAAATGTACTATCTACACAAATGCAACAATAGTAATTATATTAAATGGTATTTAATTATTATTTTTTTAAACACCTTATAAAACTGAACAAGCACCAAAAAAAAACATGTTGTTTTGACAAGTGGCAATAAATCACTCATATTGATTAGGGGGATGGGGGGGGGGGGGGGGGGGGGGGGGGGGGGGGTCTGGTCGTGAGCGCTGTTGAAACTACCACATCAACAACAACAACAACAACAACAACACATTGAAACAGGAGATGTTGTTTTTTTTCTCCCTCGCTGGTAAGAGGACAAGCTGTAGTCAGCTACATTTCAAAGTATTGGATTTTTTGATACGTGGGGTCACCTAAACAGAAAAAATAAACACGACCCTGTTTTTATCAATCACTCAATATGGATTATAACGTTTAAAATCAATTGTGCAAGAAAGGGGTGGGGAGACGGGGTTTTACACGTCCTGGTAAAAGTAGCACAGCTTCGAAACCACACGGAATCTGGGAATAATGTGTACGCCACTGGATCGAGGATAATTTGTAGAAGACAGCCAGATACAATTTGAAGTGTTGCAATTTGATTGGGTCGCCAACGTGTCAATCTCTCATATCACTCATAATCAACAAAATGACGGGCAAAACCTTTGTGTTGTATGTGCGGGTTAGTGTGGGTTAGTGTGGGTTAGTGTGGGTTAGTGTGGGTTAGTGCGGGTTAGTGTGGGTTAGTGTGGGTTAGTGTGGGTTAGTGCGGGTTAGTGTGGGTTAGTGTGGGTTAGTGTGGGTTAGTGTGGGTTAGTGCGGGTTAGTGCGGGTTAGTGTGGGTTAGTGCGGGTTAGTGTGGGTTAGTGCGGGTTAGTGTGGGTTAGTGTGGGTTAGTGCGGGTTAGTGCGGGTTAGTGCGGGTTAGTGTGGGTTAGTGTGGGTTAGTGCGGGTTAGTGCGGGTTAGTGCGGGTTAGGGTTATGCAAAACGCCACACAAACGTGGAATAACTTTGACGAATCGACGAACCACAACCCACCCCAGTAGGAAATCAACAGTGACAACCTGTGGCCAAACTGAGGGAAAAGGGGCGTGTCATTCACCAAACTGAGGGAAAAGGGGCGTGTCATTCACCAAACTGAGGGGAAAGGGGCATGTCATTCACCAAACTGAGGGAAAGGGGGCGTGTCATTCACCAAACTGAGGGAAAAGGGGCATGTCATCCACCAAACTGAGGGAAAGGGGGCGTGTCATTCACCAAACTGAGGGAAAAGGGGCGTGTCATTCACCAAACTGAGGGAAAAGGGGCGTGTCATTCACCAAACTGAGGGGAAAGGGGCATGTCATTCACCAAACTGAGGGAAAGGGGGCGTGTCATTCACCAAACTGAGGGAAAAGGGGCGTGTCATGTGAAATGGTCAAAACGTGAGTTTGTGTAATGTAGTACCACATCCTGTCCACATCACAGAAAGTAGCGTACTATACCTTTCCTAGACACCTTTCCTAGACACCTTTCCTAGACACGCCTTTCCTAGACACGCCTTTCCTAAACACGCCTTTCCTAGACACGCCTTTCCTAAACACGCCTTTCCTAAACACGCCTTTCCTAGACACTCCTTTCCTACACACGCCTTTCCTACACACGCCTTTCCTATACACGCCTTTCCTACAAACGCCTTTCCTAAACACGCCTTTCCTAAACACGCCTTTCCTAAACACGCCTTTCTTACACACGCCTTTCCTAAACACGCCTTTCCTAAACACGCCTTTCCTACACACGCCTTTCCCACACACGCCTTTCCTAAACACGCCTTTCCTAAACACGCCTTTCCTAAACACGCCTTTCCTAGACACGCCTTTCCTACACACGCCTTTCCTAGACACGCCTTTCCTAAACACGCCTTTCCTAAACACGCCTTTCCTACACACGCCTTTCCTAAACACGCCTTTCCTACACACGCCTTTCCTAAACACGCCTTTCCTAAACACGCCTTTCCTAAACACGCTTTTCCTACACACGCCTTTCCTACACACGCCTTTCCTAAACACGCCTTTCCTAAACACGCCTTTCCTACACACGCCTTTCCTAAACACGCCTTTCCTAAACACGCCTTTCCTAAACACGCCTTTCCTACACACGCCTTTCCTAAACACGCCTTTCCTAAACACGCCTTTCCTAAACACGCCTTTCTTACACACGCCTTTCCTACACACGCCTTTCCTAAACACGCCTTTCCTAAACACGTCTTTCCTAAACATGCCTTTCCTACACACGCCTTTCCTACACACGCCTTTCCTAAACACGCCTTTCCTAAACACGCCTTTCCTAAACACGCCTTTCCTACACACGCCTTTCCTAGACACGCCTTTCCTAAACACGCCTGTCCTAAACACGCCTTTCCTAAACACGCCTTTCCTAAACACGCCTTTCCTAGACACACCTTTCCTAGACACGCCTTTCCTAAACACGCCTTTCCTAAACACGCCTTTCCTAGACACGCCTTTCCTAAACACGCCTTTCCTAAACACGCCTTTCCTAGACACGCCTTTCCTAGACAGGCCTTTCCTAGACACGCCTTTCCTAAATACGCCTTTCCTACACACGCCTTTCCTAAACACGCCTTTCCTAAACACGCCTTTCCTAAACACGCCTTTCTTACACACGCCTTTCCTACACACGCCTTTCCTAAACACGCCTTTCGTAAACACGCCTTTCTTACACACGCCTTTCCTACACACACCTTTCCTAAACACGCCTTTCCTAAACACGCCTTTCCTAAACACGCCTTTCCTAAACACGCCTTTCCTACACACGCCTTTCCTAAACACGCCTTTCCTAAACACGCCTTTCCTAAACACGCCTTTTCTAAACACGCCTTTCCTAAACACGCCTTTCCTACACACGCCTTTCCTAAACACGCCTTTCTTAGACACGCCTTTCCTACACACGCCTTTCCTACACACGCCTTTCCTAGACACGCCTTTCCTACACACGCCTTTCCTAGACACACCTTTCCTAGACACGCCTTTCCTAGACACGCCTTTCCTAGACACGCCTTTCCTAGACACGCCTTTCCTAGACACGCCTTTCCTAAACACGCCTTTCCTAAACACGCCTTTCTTAAACACGCCTTTCCTAAACACGCCTTTCCTACGCATTTCTCAGAAGTTGGTATTCAAACTATGTAAATACACACACATATTCTGCTCCTTTTCTGTACCAATTGGTAGATGTAAAAATAGTCTTGATGTTATTATTTAAGGTTGGGAAAGTATTGATGAATAATATAGAAACAGGTTTGTAGAGCCTTTACTCACTAAATATATTTTGGTAAATTTAAAAAATAGTGTTTTGATTCAGTTGCCATATTCAAGTCCATCCTTCAAATATTGGAAGGTGAGAAAAGTGTACAATAGGGATTGACCAATAGGAGTTGACCAATCTATAGACACACCTCCTCCACACCTCCATTAATACAGTGTATCTGTAGACACACCTCCTCCACACCTCCATTAATACAGTGTATCTGTAGACACACCTCCTCCACACCTCCATTAATACAGTGTATCTGTAGACACACCTCCACCACATCTCCATTAATACAGTGTATCTGTAGACACACCTCCTCCCCCACACCTCCATTAATACAGTGTATCTGTAGACACACCTCCATTAATACAGTGTATCTGTAGACACACCTCCTCCACACCTCCATTAATACAGTGTATCTGTAGACACACCTCCTCCACACCTCCATTAATACAGTGTATCTGTAGACACACCTCCATTTCTTTGATCTCCACCCAAAACGAATAGCAGGAGAATAGCAGGTGAATAACAGGTGACTAACAGGTGAATAGCAGGTGAATAGCAGGTGAACAGCAGGTGACTAACAGGTGAATAGCAGGTGAATAACAGGTGAATAACAGGTGAATAGCAGGTGAATAGCAGGTGAACAGCAGGTACCTAACAGGTGAATAGCAGGTGAATAACAGGTGACTAACAGGTGAATAGCAGGTGAATAACAGGTGAATAACAGGTGACTAACAGGTGAATAGCAGGTGAATAGCAGGTGAACAGCAGGTGAATAGCAGGTGAATAACAGGTGAACAGCAGGTGACTAACAGGTGACTAACAGGTGAATAGCAGGTGACTAACAGGTGACTAACAGGTGAATAGCAGGTGAATAACAGGTGAATAGCAGGTGAACAGCAGGTGACTAGCAGGTGAATAACAGGTGAATAGCAGGTGAACAGAAGGTGACTAGCAGGTGAATAACAGGTGAACAGCAGGTCAATAACAGGTGAACAGCAGGTGACTAACAGGTGAACAGCAGGTGACTAACAGGTGAAAAGCAGGTGAATAACAGGTGAACAGCAGGTGAACAGCAGGTGAATAGCAGGTGAATAACAGGTGAATAACAGGTGAATAGCAGGTGAATAGCAGGTGAACAGCAGGTGACTAACAGGTGACTAACAGGTGAATAGCAGGTGAATAGCAGGTGAACAGCAGGTGACTAACAGGTGACTAACAGGTGAATAGCAGGTGAATAACAGGTGACTAACAGGTGAATAGCAGGTGAATAGCAGGTGAACAGCAGGTGAACAGCAGGTGACTAACAGGTGACTAACAGGTGAATAGCAGGTGAATAACAGGTGACTAACAGGTGACTAGCAGGTGAATAGCAGGTGAACAGCAGGTGAACAGCAGGTGAATAGCAGGTGAACAGCAGGTGAATAGCAGGTGAACAGCAGGTGACTAACAGGTGACTAACAGGTGAATAGCAGGTGAATAACAGGTGACTAACAGGTGAATAGCAGGTGAATAGCAGGTGAACAGCAGGTGAACAGCAGGTGAATAGCAGGTGAACAGCAGGTGAATAGCAGGTGAACAGCAGGTGACTAACAGGTGACTAACAGGTGAATAGCAGGTGAATAACAGGTGACTAACAGGTGAATAGCAGGTGAATAGCAGGTGAACAGCAGGTGAACAGCAGGTGAATAGCAGGTGAACAGCAGGTGAATAGCAGGTGAATAGCAGGTTAATAACAGGTGACTAACAGGTGAATAGCAGGTGAACAGCAGGTGAACAGCATATTATTTATCATGCTTCAGTTCAAGATCAGAATACGAGTAGATAGAAAAGTTTATAAAAAATAAATCACGTTCCATTTCCTGTTCCATTTCCCCGTTCCATTTCAAGTTCCATTTCCCTTTCCATTTCCCCTTTCCATTTCCCCTTTCCATTTCCCCTTTCCATTTCCCCTTTCCATTTCCTGTTCCATTTCCCCTTTCCATTTCCTGTTCCATTTCCCCTTTCCATTTCCCCTTTCCATTTCCTGTTCCATTTCCCCTTTCCATTTCCTGTTCCATTTCCCGTTCCATTTCCCCTTTCCATTTCCTGTTCCATTTCCCCTTTCCATTTCCTGTTCCATTTTCCCTTTCCATTTCCCCTTTCCATTTCCCCTTTCCATTTCCTGTTCCATTTCCCTGTTCCATTTCCCCTTTCCATTTCCCCTTTCCATTTCCTGTTCCATTTCCTGTTCCATTTCCCCTTTCCATTTCCCCTTTCCATTTCCCCTTTCCATTTCCTGTTCCATTTCCCCTTTCCATTTCCCCCACCATAGTGAAGCAGTTGCAGCAGCCCATTACTTCAACTGCCTTTTTAACATGGTGCGCAGTCGGGCTACACAGAACTAGGACCAAATCTAATGACATTTTAAATACATTTTACACCACTGTGTTCAAGCCAGAAGAGAACATCTCTTGTAATGGAATTGAGATGAGACATCTCCTGACGTAAAGTGTGAATACAAACAAAATAAGTTATTGAGGGAGGATAAATCCATGACCAAAAACAACAACATAATTATCTTCTCAAACTGTTGCTTCACATGAAAAAGTCTACGCACACACACACACACACACACACACACACACAGAGAAAACACACACACACACACACACAGAAAACACACACACACACACACACACACAGAGAAAACACACACACACACACACACACACAGAAAACACACACACACAGAGAAAACACACACACACAGAGAGAAAACACACACACGAGCAAGGATTCCCATCGGTGCAGCTGTTTACTGCTAGAAATCAACAGATAGAGAAACAGCAGCAGATTTAAGCAGGTGGCTTGTGTTTCACTACAGTGAACACAGTTTCACGACACTACAATTTTGACCAGTAAACACAACAAAACATACCAAACCCCTAGTTATTACAGCACGGCAAGCCGAAGGAGAAAGGTCTGGATTATACTGCAGTAGAAAACACTGCTGTCTGTTATTCTGTAATTGACTAACAGCCAATAATTGTTTATTTACCCACATGATGATGCCTGGTTAAACCAGCCAGAATGAACACCTCTCTCTCTCTCTCTCTCTCTCTCTCTCTCTCTCTCTCTATTTTTCTCTCTATGTATATATTTTTTCTCTCTCTCTCTCTCTCTGTATCTTTCTCTCTCCTCCCTCCCTACCCCCCTCTCTCTCTCTCTCTCTCGCTCTCTCTCTCTCTGTCTCTCCTCCCTCCCTACCCCCCTCTCTCTCTCTCTTTCTCTCTCCTCCCTACCTCTCTCTCTCTGTCTTTCTCTCTCCTACCTACCTCTCTCTCTGTCTCTTTCTCTCTCCTCCCTACCTCTCTCTCTCTGTCTCTTTCTCTCTCCTCCCTCTCTACCTCTCTCTCTGTCTCTTTCTCTCTCCTCCCTACCTCTCTCTCTGTCTCTGTCTCTATCTCTCTTCCCCCTACCTCTCTCTCTCTTTCTCTCTCCTCCCTACCCCTCTCTCTATCTCTATTTATTTCTCTCCCGCTATCTCGCTATCTCCCTTTCTCACACACACAGTGTTGTCGGGTTAAATGAGGCTAGCTCTTCATGTGGGTATAAATCAAGTAAGGAGAGCAGTACTAGAACTACCAGGCTACCAGACACCCAGGCTACCAGGTGACCAGACTACCAGGCTACCAGACTACCAGGCTACCAGACTACCAGGCTACCAGACTACTAGACTAACAGACTACCAGACTACCAGACTACCAGGCTACCAGGCTGCCAAACTACCAGGCTACCAGGCTACCAAACTACCAGGCTACCAGGCTACCAGACTACCAGGCTACCAGGCTACCAGGCTACCAAACTACCAGACTACCAGGCTACCAGACTACCAGGCTACCAGGCTACCAGGCTACCAAACTACCAGGCTACCAAACTACCAGGCTACCAGACTACCAGGCTACCAAACTACCAGGCTACCAGGCTACCAGGCTACCAGACTACCAGGCTACCAGGCTACCAGACTACCAGGCTACCAGGCTAAGCTACTGGTTTTGTCCCCCCGGAAGGAAAAGCCTCTGATATCTGATTAGTGCACAGACTTTCATCATGGAGATAAGATAATACCTTAGTAGTATGAACATTTCAAGACCACATAACACCCCTTTGCTTTAATGCTCATTCAAAAAAGAAAATGGATTGTACGGATAAATAGGTGTGATGTTGCGCTGTTACAGCCTACTATGTTATTACTATGATATAACGTTTAATTATTTAGAAAAGTGGGTCTAATCGCAAAATGTTAAGATAATGCAGTGTCTTTCAATTACTGTAACATTATCAATAATAACGTCGTGTTATTTCGATGTTATTATTAGCCCGCGATCTATATATTTGTATTTCAAACGTCAGAAAAAAAAACTACCTTTGAAATATGTTTGAGATTCAATAGAAAACAACATGCCATTCGATTTTGAAGAGATCCGTGAAGTCAAATGGACAAGAATAAAAAAAGTTTTCCTCGCCAAACATTTAGCACGATTATGTGTTTGTCAGTCAGACTACTGTCCCGGATGTCCCGGATATCTGGAGCGGGTTTATTAGTTACCAACTCCCCCAGTCTCTACAGCCTGCTCTCAGGAACAACATCTAACTTAAGGTCAAGCCATTTCAAACGGACAAAAAAAAAAAAAAACGAGCACCGGTTCAAGGGACGACGACATACACCCAACTTTTCAAAACGGATCCCCAGCCAAATCCAATGTGGTTTTTGCCCTGTAGGCTACGTCGTGTTCACTCGCTGATACAAATCAGGTTTTGATTTGCTAAACAAACTGTCATTTGACTGCAATTAATTGAAACACTGCCCACGCGTTTTAATCACAAGCTATATGGATAGTTACGAATTAAAATAGGCTCGTGAGGGGTAATATTGTAGCTAGACTTTATATGATTGTGACAAATGAAATATAAATCGCGTCATTAATGTAAATAGAAAACCTTATAGGTTCCACTAAACACATTGAAATGAACTAAACACTAAATATAAACACTAATCATTAGACCCAAGACAGTGTAATTAAATCCACACATAATCCACTCATAGAATGAAAGGTTAACTCTGAGAGATTAAAAATATATTGGATTTTAATTACAGAAATTCGAAGGCAGATTTGAGATAAGCCTCGTGTGAAGTTAAACCGCTGACTGTTCACTTCTTATCATTTAAAACAAGACGCCCCGATGACAAGAGGAGAACAGGAGCTTGGTTTAGGGCGTCAGGTAGCGTAGCGGTTAAAGAGCGTGGGGCCAGAGAACCGAAACGACTTCTGGTTTGAGTCTCCAAGCCCCTGTCGGTGTTCCCTTGAGCAAGCCACTTTGACCCTACTTGCTCATGTAAATCGCTCTGATTAAAGAGCGTCTGCTAAATGACATACATGTTTTAAAATCACCGCGTACACTAAAACTGTTGAAATGTAATCTCAATTAATAAAATATTAGATCAATTGATAGGCTATTTAGGCTGTAATTGAACGCTCCATTTTAAAATCATAGATTTAGTGTGTAAAATGAAGATACAACGACGGCCCCGGGGAACTAGTGGGCTCACGACGACGCCTGCGGCAAGAGGAATAACCTCTGCTAAACGAGAGCCCGGTTGACAGTTCCAGCGTTTAAAACACACAACACATTGTTCAGCTGTCACTATCCGTCGTTGACTATGTGACTGTCTGTAAGGGATATAACATCTTAATGTGTTAACACGGAGATTTTTGACTTGATAGCCTAATCTAAAACATATGCTGACAGACCGAAAGAGGCTTCACTCCACGTCCAAACAGCCTTAAATCATGAGGACTGGACGAGTGTTGCTCTACCATCTATAGGGAAACACATCGCTATCTTCTTCTTTTCCTACGGCTTTAGGGTAAAATAATTATCTAGCCTGTTTATGTCCGTTTTAGTCCTGTCTCAAATCACATGTTTGTGTGAACATTTGACATGTTTTGGTTGTTGTAGTAAGGCGGTAAAAGCCCAAATGAATCGCTCCGGAATAAAACTTACCTTCTTCACCGATAACTATTTGTGGTAAACAAACGGCCAGTAAACATCCACAGAGCCACGGTAATATATCCATTTTCCGAGGTTAAGTTTCACCCTTCCCAATCCCGGAGACAAGAACTCGCCGTGAAAGTCTTCTTCCTCGTGCAAACTGTTTTCTCCGGTCACGGTAACACGCGTCTCCACCGGGAAGACGTTGGTCTGTGGTTCGGTGTTCAACACAACGGTGATATCAATTCCCACCCGCTTAACACTTCTTTAGTTTCTTCTTTTTTTAAATGAATAATATTTTCTGCCCCGTTATTTCAATTCAATCATTTAAAAGATTCAAACCCATTCTGGCCACTGCGGCGTTCAAAATAACGAGAGAAAATAATAATAAAACATCAATTCCATCCAGATAATATTCTATTACAAAGAAATTATGGAAAATTAAAAAATCTGTATGAAATCATTCAGAAGTCCGTAGCGGTTTTTAGTCCACGGAATTGCTGCTTTCTCTAGCAGATATCTGAAGTGAGTGTTTTGGTTGCCTCCAAACCAGTGAGAAGATATTTGTTTTGTATTTCCTTTGACTTTCTCCCTCCAGCGCATTTACTTGTCAAAAAAAAACAAAAAATCACACACACAAAAAAAACACAAATCTTAACGAAATAGTCCAACTGTCCAAGGCTCGTCGGTAAAAACGATCTTTCATAGAATGCAAACCAAAACGGTCCGTATTGCCGTTATTACCCAGAGCTCTATAATCTATCGGTAACACTCCGTTCTCTCTCCGCTAGTCCAGGCACACAGCTCCTTCCCTCTGCTCTGATCGGACTATTCTGGCTTGAGTTTTGAAGGCTCCGTGTTCCAGCAGCGAGAGCGCAGGCAGCCAGCATGTGTATGTAATAACGTTAGAGCGGAGCAGCTATCACATTACAGTCAGCACCTCGACCCGCCTCCCCACAGCCGCTGATTAAAGAGGACCACTCACTGCCTGCTGCTGCTTTCTTTCTTTTCCTCATACATATAAAAAAAAAAGACGGGACAAGGGAACTGGAAAAATAGAAGCGGTGCGCCCTACACACACACACACACACACACACACACACACACACACACACAGTCTCATGCCTCATGGGTCGTGAAATACCATATTGGTGGCTTCATGCAGTAACCACTGACTGGTTGGTTTAAAAAAGAGGGCCTAGTATTTATGGAGAGCGGTGGACAAGACACGTATGCTTCGATATAAATTCCGTATTCTTAGAAAAGAGGAAGAAGCATTAAACCGTCCGCTAACCGTCCGTCCGCTACTGAACAAACATTAGGGAAGTATGGAGATATAACGATGTCAGCAATAACTAAAAAACACTCAGACGGAGAAAGACATGTATCATAAATTATGACTTTACAAAGGCCTTCTAAGTCAATAGTGTCCACTCCAACAAACAAAAGAAAATCATTTTTTAGGACACAAACCATTGTATTTTATTGAAACACAGTAGTACTGTACTGTGAAGATGCGGACATGGTGTTACTGCAGTAGTGATAGCTTGACATGCCAACTCTAGGCAGCGGAGTGGTAATGTGTGTGGCTGCGCTGGTGATATAAACGCACCAACCGCTTGACAGCATGCCACGTACAGTAGCGTAACAAGGGGTTGATGGGACTCTAAATAATCACAATAAGACGGGAAAAACTACACAAAACACAAACCCCTGTCATGAAAAAGACAGAAACATAGACTAAAGATATATGCCAGATGACAATCAAAACCTCATCTCTTCTATAAGGCTATAAAAACCCTTACATGTATATACGTCTCACACAAGAAGAGGCAGGATTTATGGAACGTAAAACTCAGAGGAGATAAGAAACTCTGTATCAATTCAACCATTAGAGTGAGAAAGCTGAGAAAGAGGGAAATCCGTTTGGGAGTCGAAGGATGGGATAAAAGTCCCTCACCGCCACACTGAACACATCAAAGCTTCTTCTCTGCATCCCATCCATTTAGAAAACCAATCGTTCCCAGAGCCTACCCGCTACTCGCTCCATAACGTACCCACCCTGGACCCGCCCAGGCCCGCCCGGTTTGGGTCTCCAACCCACCACACTACCAGCACTAACTACAGACATGAACTCTTGGTGGAGGATTTATAATGACACAGTTATACTCTGCAGCAGCCAGCTCCTTAGATAACACTTCTTCTCAGAAACAGAAGTCTAGTCCAAAGCAGTGCACAATATAGGGATATAGGGTGCCTTTAAAGAATAAGGGGAGAACACGTTCCTTGAGGTTTTCAAATCAAATCAAATTTTATGCGCCAAATACAACAACCGTATCGTGAAATGCTTACTTTCAAGCCCGTAATTAATCAACAATGCAGTTTAACAAAATAGAGTTTAGAAAATATTTACTACAAAAACAAAAGTTTAAAAAAAAAATAAACTCACAAACGATAGTAAGGAGGCATAACAGGGGGGGACCGAGTCAATGTGCGGGGGGTACAGGTTAGTCGAGGAGATTGAGGTAATATGTATGTATATGTAGGTAGGGGTACAGTGACTATGCATTGATAAAAAACAGCAAGTAGCAGCAGTGTAGCAACAAAGGGGGGTCCATGTAACTAGTCCGGTGTCCATTTGATTAATTGTTCAGCAGTGTTATGTCTTGGAGGTAGAAGCTGTTCAAGAGCCTTTTGGACCTTTAAGGAAACATGGTGGAGAGATTTCCTGTCTGGGCAAATATCTCCCGTTTACCGCTAGATCTCCTAACACCCCTCTATACCCGTCTTCCCTAACGTACTCGGGACACCCCTTTATACCCCTCTTCCCTAACGTACTCAGGATACCCTCTATACCCCTCTTCCCTAACGGACTCAGGACACCCTCTCTACCCCTCTTCCCTAACGTACTCAGGACACCCTCTATACCCCTCTTCCCTAACGTACTCGGGACACCCTCGATGCCCCTCTTCCCTAACGTACTCAGGACACCCTTGATGCCCCTCTTCCCTAACGTACTCAGGACACCCTCTATACCCCTCTTCCCTAACGTACTCAGGACACCCTCTATACCCCTCTTCCCTAACGTACTCAGGACACCCCTCTATACCCCTCTTCCCTAACGTACTCAGGACACTCCACTATACCCCTCTTCCCTAACGTACTCAGGACACCCTCTATACCCCTCTTCCCTAACGTACTCAGGACACCCCACTATACCCCTCTTCCCTAACATACTCAGGACACATTCGATGTATCTCTTCCCTAACGCACTCAGGACACCCTCTATGCCCCTCTTCCCTAATGTACTCAAGACATCCTTGATGCCCCTCTTTCCTAACGTACTCAGGACAACCCTCTGTACCCCTCTTCCCTAACGTACTCAGGACACCCTCGATGCCCTCTTCCCTAACGTACTCAGGACACCCCTCTATACCCCTCTTCCCTAACGTACTCAGGACACCCTCTATACCAATCTTCCCTAAAGTACTCAGGACACCCTCTATACCCATCTTCTCTAACGTACTCAGGACACGCTCGATGCCCCTCTTCCCTAACGTACTCAGGACACCCACTATGCCCCTCTTCCCTAACGTACTCAGGACAACCCACTATGCCCCTCTTCCCTAACGTACTCAGGACAACCCACTATGCCCCTCTTCCCTAATGTACTCAGGACACCCTCTATACCCCTCTTCCATAATGTACTCAGGACACCCACTATGCCCCTCTTCCCTAAAGTACTCAGGACACCCACTATGCCCCTCTTCCCTAACGTACTCAGGACAACCCACTATGCCCCTCTTCCCTAACGTACTCAGGACACCCTCTATACCCCTCTTCCCTAACGTACTCAGGACAACCCACTATGCCCATCTTCCCCTTTTCCCTACTGCTACAGACTCCCAGCTTGGCAGCCTTTACCTCCACCTACTGCTACAGACCCTGAGGCTGGCAGGCCTTACCTCCACCTACCTCCACCTACTGCTACAGACCCTCAGGCTGGCAGGCCTTACATCCACCTACTGCTACAGACCCTCAGGCTGGCAGGCCTTACCTCCACCTGCTGCTACAGACCCTCAGGCTGGCAGGCCTTACCTCCACCTACTGCTACAGACCCCCAGGCTGGCAGGCCTTACCGCCACCTACTGCTACAGACCCCCAGGCTGGCAGGCCTTACCTCCACCTACCTCCACCTACTGCTACAGACCCCCAGGCTGGCAGGCCTTACCTCCACCTACCTACTGCAACAGACTCAGACTACAGACTCAGATCCAATTACCTGGGCTAAGCAGGGGGTGTTGCTCCCTGCTGGACAGTTCTCTGGAGCTCTGCTGTTGGCAGGCTGTGGGCTGTGGGGTCCTGAGCTCATTACCTCCGTGTCTGGCTCCCAGAGCGTATCCCAGGACTCCCTGGAAAACAGTGGCAAGTGTTACACATTGGACTATCGTAGCTAAATAAATGATAAGAATGAAAATGGCAAGGCTCTCTGGAGGAAAACCTGGCCTGGTATGGGTCTGTGTGGAGTTAACTGGTGGTGAGGAAAGGAAATGCCAAAGAGATAGCGAGTGATAGGTAGTGATAGGTAGTGGAGATAGCTAGTGGTAGGTAGTGTAGATAGCTAGTGATAGCTAGTGGTAGGTAGTGGAGACAGCTAGTGATATCTAGTGGTAGGTAGTGGAGATAGCTAGTGATAGCTAGTGGTAGGTATTGGAGATAGCTAGTGAAAGCTAGTGGTAGGTCGTGGAGATAGCTAGTGATAGCTAGTGGTAGGTAGTGGAGATAGCTAGTGATAACTAGTGGTAGGTAGTGGAGATAGCTAGTGGTAGGTAATGGAGATAGCTAGTGGTAGGTAGTGGAGATAGCTAGTGATAGCTAGTGGTAGGTAGTGGAGATAGCTAGTAATAGCTAGTGGTAGGTAGTGGAGATAGCTAGTGGTAGGTAGTGGAGATAGCTAGTGATAGCTAGTGGTAGGTAGTGGAGATAGCTAGTAATAGCTAGTGGTAGGTAGTGGAGATAGCTAGTGATAGCTAGTGGTAGGTAGTGGAGATAGCTAGTGATAACTAGTGGTAGGTAGTGGAGATAGCTAGTGGTAGGTAATGGAGATAGCTAGTGATAGCTAGTGGTAGGTAGTGGAGATAGCTAGTGGTAGGTAGTGGAGATAGCTAGTGATAGCTAGTGGTAGGTAGTGGAGATAGCTAGTAATAGCTAGTGGTAGGTAGTGGAGATAGCTAGTGGTAGGTAGTGGTGATAGCTAGTGATAGCTAGTGTTAGGTAGTGGAGATAGCTGGTGGTAGGTAGTGGAGATTGCTGGTGCCTAAGCCTGTTGCCACATCGAGACACAGTTACACTATGGGCTGTTATCTGTTTTGAAATGGGAGATTAGCAGATAGATATATTCGCAGATAGATAGATTAGCAGATAGATATATTAGCAGATAGATAGACAAGCAGATAGATTAGCAGATGGGATAGCAAATGGATTAGCAGATGGATTAGCAGATGGATTAGCAGATAGATTAGCAGCCACAGGAGATAGTTGCTCTTTATCTCTCTCAGGCCTCAAATGAGAGGTGAGAGAGAGAGACAGAGAGAGAGAGGGAGAGAATCGAATTAAAGAAGTCAGTCATATTTTCCCATGAGCCTGAAAAAAAATGCCTCCACCCCCTTCCCGCCCCTCCTTCCCCTTCCCCACCCCGCCTTCCCCTTCCCTGCCACACCTGATCCTTACCGACCCATCCTTCCTGATCCTTGACACAACTCTGGGAAGCATTGGAATCAACATGGGCCAGCATCGATGTGGAACGCTTTCGACACCTTGTAGAGTCCATGACCCAACGAATTGAGGCTGTTCTCAATATTAGGGAGGTGTTCTTAATGTTTTGTACACTCAGTGTATACAATACACACACACACACACACACACACACACACACACACACACAAACACACACACAGACACGCTATCTCCCGCAGGCCTCATCAATAAGCCATACTGACCTCTCCTCACAGGAAGAAACAGTAAATTAGTATGTTAATGGTGCATGAGGCTGTTTTGACACTCTAATTTACTAGGCCTTCTCCACTGATAGATGGATTTTTTCCTCAGCAAGAGAAATGCACGTTGTGTCGTGTGTGCGTGTGTGTGTGCGCGTGTGTGTGTGTTTGTGTTTGTGTTTGTGTGTGTGTTTGTGTTTATGTGTGTGTGAGTGAGCGTGTGTCTGTCTGTGTGTCGTATCCCTCCCTTTCTTTCCACATCTAAAAAAAATGCTCCAGAGTTATTTTTGATTCTAAATGTGAAGTAAACACATTGTCCACCCACAGTATCCACCCACATTATACACCCACGTTATCTACCCACATTATCCATCCACATTATTCACCCACATTATCCACCCACGTTATCTACCCACATTATCCACCCACATTATCCACCCACGTTATCTACCCACGTTATCTACCCACATTATCCATCCACAGTATCCACCCACATTATCCACCCACATTATCCACCCACATTATCCACCCACATCATCTACCCACATCATCTACCCACATTATCCACCCACATTATCCACCCACAGTATCCACCCACATTATCTACCCACATTATCTACCCACATTATCCACCCACATTATCTACCTCCATATCCTCCCACATTATCTACCCACATTATCCACCCACTTTATCCACCCACATGATCTACCCACATTATCCATCCACAGTATCCACCCACATTATCCACCCACATTATCCACCCACATCATCTACCCACATCGTCTACCCACATTATCCACCCACATTATCTACCTCCATATCCACCCACATTATCTGCCCACATTATCCACCCACATTATCCACCCACATTATCCATCCACATTATGTTCATCACATCTGTAACCATCCTCTAATCCGCATGTCCGTAGAGGCTCAGCCTCAGAACAGCATCTTAATGATCTGGAGTTTGACGCTGAGTATTTATTTAGCTTCTGTTGTTGTAGAACATCTCTTATAATAACCTTTATTTCCAACAACACTCTGTGGATTCCTGAGTCCTGTTGTCGACCACCGCCAGTGTTGTAATTATCATGAGAAATATTATCATTGCAGACATTATCGTTTACAGACACAACAACACAACCAGTGGCCAGATGTTTCCAGAGACAATTGTGTTGTAAAATGTCTGACCGCTGTTGGTTTTCTTATTATCTATACCCATTAACCCACTTCCCCTAAGGTCTCCCTCCTCCTCCTCCTCCTCCTCCTCATAGTTAGAGCTTCTAGTGTACGAGTGCAGCTATTAACCCTGTTCTCTGTCAGAGCTATTCACCTCTAGGCCAATAGGGGGCAGGTGTCTGCCAGGAATACCTGAGTCACAAGGAAACTTCACAAAAAAAAGTAAATCAAGAGAAAAGACGTAAAAACTGAACCATGATGAAGGGGAACAGGTTACGGAAATGTGCTGTTAAATGACAGCGTTGCATTGTAGATGCTTGTAACTCTGCAAATGGATCGAGTACTTCCTGTATAAAGCTCCACATTGATGTAGTACTTCCTGTATATAACTCTACATTGATCTGGTATTCCCTGTATATAGCTCCACAATGATCTAGTACTTCCTGTATATAGCTCCATATTGATCTGGTACTTCCTGTATATAGCCCCACTTTGATCTGGTACTTCCTGTATATAGCTCCACATTGATCTGGTACTTCCTGTATATAGCTCCGCGTTGATCTGTTACTTCCTGTATATAGCTCCACATTGATCTGGTACTGGTACTTCCTGTATATAGCTCCACATTGATCTGGTATTTCCTGTATATAGCTCCACATTTATCTGGTACTTCCTGTATAAAACCCCACATTGACCTGGTACTTCCTGTATATAGCTCCACATTGATCTGGAACTTCCTGTATATAGCTCCACATTGATCTGGTATTTCCTGTATATAGCTCCACATTGACCTGGTACTTCCTGTATATAGCTCCACATTGATCTGGAACTTCCTGTATATAGCTCCACATTGATCTGGTATTTCCTGTATAAAACCCCACATTGACCTGGTACTTCCTGTATATAGCTCCACATTGATCTGGAACTTCCTGTATATAGCTCCACATTGATCTGGTATTTCCTGTATATAGCTCCACATTGATCTGGTACTGGTACTCCCTGTATATAGGTCCACATTGATCTGGTACTTGTACTCCCTGTACATAGCTCCACATTGATCTGGTACTGGTACTCCCTGTATATAGCTCCACATTGATCTGGTACTTCCTGTATATAGCTCCACATTGATCTGGTACTTCCTGCATATAGTTCCACATTGATCTGGTACTTCCTGTATATAGCTCCACATTGATCTGGTACTTCCTGTATATAGCTCCACATTGATCTGGTACTTCCTGTATATAGCTCCACATTGATCTGGTACTTCCTGTATAAAACCCCACATTGACCTGGTACTTCCTGTATATAGCTCCACATTGATCTGGAACTTCCTGTATATAGCTCCACATTGATCTGGTATTTCCTGTATATAGCTCCACATTGATCTGGTACTGGTACTCCCTGTATATAGCTCCACATTGATCTGGTACTGGTACTCCCTGTATATAGGTCCACATTGATCTGGTACTTGTACTCCCTGTATATAGCTCCACATTGATCTGGTACTGGTACTCCCTGTATATAGCTCCACATTGATCTGGTACTTCCTGTATATAGCTCCACATTGATCTGGTACTTCCTGCATATAGTTCCACATTGATCTGGTACTTCCTGTATATAGCTCCACATTGATCTGGTACTTCCTGTATATAGCTCCACATTGATCTGGTACTTCCTGTATATAGCTCCACATTGATCTGGTACTTCCTGTATATAGCTCCACATTGATCTGGTACTGGTACTTCCTGTATATAGCTCCACATTGATCTGGTACTCCCTGTATATAGCTCCACATTGATCTGGTACTTCCTGTATATAGCTCCACATTGATCTGGTACTTCCTGTATATAGCTCCACATTGATCTGGTACTGGTACTTCCTGTATATAGCTCCACATTGATCTGGTACTCCCTGTATGTAGCTCCACATTGATCTGGTACTTCCTGTATATAGCTCCACATTGATCTGGTACTTCCTGTATATAGCTCCACATTGATCTGGTACTTCCTGTTTACAGCGCCACATTGATCTGGTTCTTCCTGGTTAGAGCTACATTGATCTGGTTCTTCCTGGTTAGAGCTACATTGATCTGGTTCTTCCTGGTTAGAGCCACATTGATCTGGTTCTTCCTGGTTAGAGCCACATTGATCTGGTTCTTCCTGGTTAGAGCTACATTGATCTGGTTCTTCCTGGTTAGAGCCACATTGATCTGGTTCTTCCTGGTTAGAGCTACATTGATCTGGTTCTTCCTGGTTAGAGCCACATTGATCTGGTTCTTCCTGGTTAGAGCTACATTGATCTGGTTCTTCCTGGTTAGAGCCACATTGATCTGGTTCTTCCTGGTTAGAGCCACATTGATCTGGTTCTTCCTGGTTAGAGCTACATTGATCTGGTTCTTCCTGGTTAGAGCCACATTGATCTGGTTCTTCCTGGTTAGAGCTACATTGATCTGGTTCTTCCTGGTTAGAGCTACATTGATCTGGTTCTTCCTGGTTAGAGCCACATTGATCTGGTTCTTCCTGGTTAGAGCTACATTGATCTGGTTCTTCCTGGTTAGAGCTACATTAACCTTTTATTCCTCTTATGCTTCTATTTAATTTTTATTTTTGAACTCGACATTGTTGTGAATGGATAGTGAACAAGCATTCGATGGTAAAGTCTACGCGTGTGAGAAATAAAAGTAGATTTGATTTTACATTTTTTTTGTTCTCTTATACGTTAGGCTATTCATACTGTAATTTAGGAGTCTTCATAAAGATGTTATGTAAAAAAATAGACATTTAATTGTTTGTTCTGAACGTCTCTACAGCATCTTGTTTTTTCAGTGCTGTGATGTGAACAGCCTTTGTTACAGCCAGGATTTGTATTGTACATTCATCACACCACTGTAACTGCCTCTAGCTATTGTTACGAGACTCTCTAATTGGTTCTATTCCTGATTTACTGTATCTAACTAACTATACTGCGCATTTTTACTGTCTGTTCTTGGGAAACTACGTCTCAATACCATTCTATGGAAAACGTGGAGAACTGATGTGCATTAGGTATACCGTTCATTCTATAAGTAAACAAAATAACGTTTTTTCTTTTTCTGAGGAAGTTGTTGACCTGTAACCGTGGAACGCTAGGTGACGAGGTCACTATTTATCCTCGAGCACTTGAGACGACACGGAACAGAGAGAACAAAACTTCTAACGAATGTATGTTATAGGTTCTAGTACAAAAACTAGCTGCAGTAATATAATATCTAATATCCTGTAACCATTTTAGTGGTGATAATATCCTGTAACCATGTTAGTGGGTGTAATATCCTGTAACCATGTTAGTGGGTATAATATCCTGTAACCATTTTAGTGGTGATAATATCCTGTAACCATGTTAGTGGGTATAATATCCTGTAACCATGTTAGTGGGTATAATATCCTGTAACCATGTTAGTGTGTGTAATATCCTGTAACCATGTTAGTGGGTATAATATCCTGTAACCATGTTAGTGGGTATAATATCCTGTAACCATGTTAGTGGGTATAATATCCTGTAACCATGTTAGCGGGTGTAATATCCTGTAACCATGTTAGTGGGTATAATATCCTGTAACCATTTTAGTGGTGATAATATCCTGTAACCATGTTAGTGGGTATAATATCCTGTAACCATGTTAGTGGGTATAATATCCTGTAACCATGTTAGTGTGTGTAATATCCTGTAACCATGTTAGTGGGTATAATATCCTGTAACCATGTTAGTGGGTATAATATCCTGTAACCATGTTAGTGGGTATAATATCCTGTAACCATGTTAGTGGGTATAATATCATGTAACCATGTTAGTGGGTATAATATCCTGTAACCATGTTAGTGGGTATAATATCCTGTAACCATGTTAGTGGGTATAATATCCTGTTACCATGTTAGTGGGTATAATATCCTGTAACCATGTTAGTGGGTATAATATCCTGTAACCATGTTAGTGGGTATAATATCCTGTAACCATGTTAGTGGGTATAATATCCTGTAACCATGTTAGTGGGTATAATATCCTGTAACCATGTTAGTGGGTATAATATCCCGTAACCATGTTAGTGGGTATAATATCCCGTAACCATGTTATTGGGTATAATATCCTGTAGCCATGTTAGTGGGTATAATATACTGTAACCATGTTAGTGGGTATAATATCCTGTAACCATGTTAGTGGGTATAATATCCTGTAACCATGTTAGTGGGTATAATATCCTGTAACCATGTTAGTGAGTATAATATCCTTTAACCATGTTAGTGGGTATAATATCCTGTAACCATGTTAGTGGGTATAATATCCTGTAACCATGTTAGTGGGTATAATATCCTGTTACCATGTTAGTGGGTATAATATCCTGTAACCATGTTAGTGGGTATAATATCCTGTAACCATGTTAGTGGGTATAATATCCTGTAACCATGTTAGTGGGTATAATATCCTGTAACCATGTTAGCGGGTGTAATATCCTGTAACCATGTTAGTGGGTATAATATCCTGTAACCATTTTAGTGGTGATAATATCCTGTAACCATGTTAGTGGGTATAATATCCTGTAACCATGTTAGTGGGTATAATATCCTGTAACCATGTTAGTGTGTGTAATATCCTGTAACCATGTTAGTGGGTATAATATCCTGTAACCATGTTAGTGGGTATAATATCCTGTAACCATGTTAGTGGGTATAATATCCTGTAACCATGTTAGTGGGTATAATATCATGTAACCATGTTAGTGGGTATAATATCCTGTAACCATGTTAGTGGGTATAATATCCTGTAACCATGTTAGTGGGTATAATATCCTGTTACCATGTTAGTGGGTATAATATCCTGTAACCATGTTAGTGGGTATAATATCCTGTAACCAT
Source organism: Oncorhynchus mykiss (assembly GCF_013265735.2). Lineage (NCBI taxonomy): Eukaryota > Metazoa > Chordata > Actinopteri > Salmoniformes > Salmonidae > Oncorhynchus > Oncorhynchus mykiss. Next base: position 49,812,403 of record NC_048586.1, on the reverse strand, counting down.
GTTAGTGGGTATAATATCCTGTAACCATGTTAGTGGGTATAATATCCTGTAACCATGTTAGTGGGTATAATATCCCGTAACCATGTTAGTGGGTATAATATCCCTTAACCATGTTAGTGGGTATAATATCCTGTAGCCATGTTAGTGGGTATAATATCCTGTAACCATGTTAGTGGGTATAATATCCTGTAACCATGTTAGTGGGTATAATATCCTGTAACCATGTTAGTGAGTATAATATCCTTTAACCATGTTAGTGGGTATAATATCCTGTAACCATGTTAGTGGGTATAATATCCTGTAACCATGTTAGTGGGTATAATATCCTGTTACCATGTTAGTGGGTATAATATCCTGTAACCATGTTAGTGGGTATAATATCCTGTAACCATGTTAGTGGGTATAATATCCTGTAACCATGTTAGTGGGTATAATATCCTGTAACCATGTTAGTGGGTATAATATCCTGTAACCATGTTAGTGGGTATAATATCCTGTAACCATGTTAGTGGGTATAATATCCTGTAACCATGTTAGTGGGTATAATATCCTGTAACCATGTTAGTGGGTATAATATCCTGTTACCATGTTAGTGGGTATAATATCCTGTAACCATGTTAGTGGGTATAATATCCTGTAGCCATGTTAGTGGGTATAATATCCTGTAACCATGTTAGTGGGTATAATATCCTGTAACCATGTTAGTGGGTATAATATCCTGTAACCATGTTAGTGAGTATAATATCCTGTAACCATGTTAGTGAGTGTAATATCCTGTAACCATGTTAGTGGGTATAATATCCTGTAACCATGTTAGTGGGTATAATATCCTGTAACCATGTTAGTGGGTATAATATCCTGTAACCATGTTAGTGGGTATAATATCCTGTAACCATGTTAGTGTGTGTAATATCCTGTAACCATGTTAGTGGGTATAATATCCTGTAACCATGTTAGTGGGTATAATATCCTGTAACCATGTTAGTGGGTATAATATCCTGTAACCATGTTAGTGGGTATAATATCCTGTTACCATGTTAGTGGGTATAATATCCTGTAACCATGTTAGTGGGTATAATATCCTGTAACCATGTTAGTGGGTATAATATCCTGTAACCATGTTAGTGGGTATAATATCCCGTAACCATGTTAGTGGGTATAATATCCTGTAACCATGTTAGTGGGTATAATATCCTGTAACCATGTTAGTGTGTGTAATATCCTGTAACCATGTTAGTGGGTATAATATCCTGTAACCATGTTAGTGGGTATAATATCCTGTAACCATGTTAGTGGGTATAATATCCTGTAACCATGTTAGTGATATCAATGTTATTTAATAGTCAGGCCTGTTAGTTGCAGCCATATCAATGTTATTGTTATTGTAATAATACCACTATGTGATGGTATAGACAGCATACTGTTTTAGATAACACTATGTGATGGTATAGACAGCATACTGTTTTAGATAACACTATGTGATGGTATAGACAGCATACTGTTTTAGTTAACACTATGTGATGGTATAGAGAGCATACTGTTTTAGTTAACACTATGTGATGGTATAGACAGCATACTGTTTTAGTTAACACTATGTGATGGTATAGATAACACTATGTGATGGTATAGAGAGCATACTGTTTTAGTTAACACTATGTGATGGTATAGACAGCATACTGTTTTAGTTAACACTATGTGATGGTATAGACAGCATACTGTTTTAGTTAACACTATGTGATGGTATAGATAACACTATGTGATGGTATAGAGAGCATACTGTTTTAGATAACACTATGTGATGGTATAGAGAGCATACTGTTTTAGTTAACACTATGTGATGGTATAGACAGCATACTGTTTTAGTTAACACTATGTGATGGTATAGAGAGCATACTGTTTTAGTTAACACTATGTGATGGTATAGATAACACTATGTGATGGTATAGAGAGCATACTGTTTTAGTTAACACTATGTGATGATATAGACAGCATACTGTTTTAGATATCACTATGTAATGGTATAGATAACACTATGTGATGGCATAGACAGCATACTGTTTTAGATAACACTATGTGATGATATAGACAGCATACTGTTTTAGTTAACACTATGTGATGGTATAGATAACACTATGTGATGGTATAGATAACACTATGTGATGGTATAGACAGCATACTGTTTTAGATATCACTATGTAATGGTATAGATAACACTATGTGATGGTATAGACAGCTTACTGTTTTAGATAACACTATGTGATGGTATAGACAGCATACTGTTTTAGATAACACTATGTGATGGTATAGACAGCATACTGTTTTAGATAACACTATGTGATGGTATAGACAGTATACTGTTTAAGATAACACTACGTGATGGTATAGACAGTATTGTGTTTGGCTGCTTTCCCCCCAGCCCTGTATCTCTGATCCGTAACAAGGCTGGTGTTCAGGTTTTTTTCCTCAATCAGATAAAGCCCGTCCTCGGACCCCTGCTGAGTAGATTGAATAGGCAGCGGGCTCCGCAGCCCACGCTGGTGGTGGAACACTGATCAAGGAACTCCCCCTGTCTACCCCTGTGTCCCCCTGCCTCCCCGTCTCGTCCTACCTCCCCCAGCCTCCCCTCTGTCTCCCTCTGTCTCCCCCCTGTCTACCCCTGTGTCCCCCTGCCTCCCCGTCTCGTCCTACCTCCCCCAGCCTCCCCTCTGTCTCCCTCTGTCTCCCCCCTGTCTACCCCTGTGTCCCCCTGCCTCCCCCAGCCTCCCCATCTCGTCCTGTCTCCCTCTGTCTCCCCCCTCTTTCCCCCTGTCTCCCCCTGCCTCCCCGTCTCGTCCTGTCTCCCCCTGTCTCCCCCCTGTCTCCCCCTGCCTCCCCGTCTCGCCCTGTCTCCCCCTGTCTCCCCCCTGTCTCCCCCCTGTCTCCCCCTGTCTCCCCCTGTCTCCCCCTGCCTCCCCGTCTCCCCCTGTCTCCCCCTGCCTCCCCGTCTCCCCCTGTCTCCCCCTGCCTCCCCGTCTCGTCCTGTCTCCCGCTGTCTCCCCCCTGTCCCCCCCTGTCTCCCCCTGCCTCCCCATCTCGTCCTGTCTCCCCCTGTCTCCCCCCTGTCTCCCCCCTGTCTCCCCGTCTCGCCCTGTCTCCCCCCTGTCTCCCCCTGTCTCCCCCTGCCTCCCCGTCTCGTCCTGTCTCCCCCTGTCTCCCCCCTGTCTCCCCCTGTCTCCCCCTGCCTCCCCCTGCCTCCCCCTGTTTCCCCGTCTCCCCCCTGCCTCCCCCTGCCTCCCCGTCTCCCCCCTGCCTCCCTGTCTCCCCCTGCCTCACCCCTGCCTCCCCCTCTCCCCCTGCCTCCCCATCTCCCCCTGCCTCCCCATCTCCCCTTGTCTCCCCCCTGCCTCCCCGTCTCCCCCTGCCTCCCCCCTGCCTCCCCCTGCCTCCCCGTCTCCCCCCTGCCTCCCCCCTGCCTCCCCCTGCCTCCCTGTCTCCCCCCTGCCTCACCCCTGCCTCCCCCTCTCCCCCTGCCTCCCCGTCTCCCCCCTGCCTCCCCCCTGCCTCCCCCTGCCTCCCCGTCTCCCCCCTGCCTCCCCCTGCCTCCCTGTCTCCCCCCTGTCTCCCCCCTGCCTCCCCGTCTCCGTCGTGAAGAGGGCAAGACAACATCTATTCCCACTTAGGAGACTGAAAATATTTGGCATGTGTCCTCAGATCCTCAAAAAGTTCTACAGCTGCGCCATCGAGAGCATCCTGGCTGGTTGCATCACCGCCTGGTATTGAAACTGCTCGGCCTCCGACCGCACAGCTCTACAGTCAACCACACATACCAGTCAACTACACATTCCAGTCAACTACACATTACAGTCAACTACACATCCCAGTCAACCACACATCCAAGTCAACCACACATCCCAGTCAAATACACATTACAGTCAACCACACATCCAAGTCAACCACACATCCCAGTCAACCACACATCCCAGTCAACCACACATTCCAGTCAACTACACATTTCAGTCAACTACACATTCCAGTCAAACACACAGTCAACCACACAGTCAACTACACATTCCAGTCAATCACACATCCCAGTCAACCACACATCCCAGTCAACCACATACCCAGTCAACCACACATTCCAGTCTACCACACATCCCAGTCAACCACACATTCCAGTCAACCACACAGTCAACCACACCACACAGTCAACCACACCATCCAGTCAACCACACCATCCAGTCAACCACACATTCCAGTCAACCACACCATCCAGTCAACCACACAGTCAACCACACATTCCAGTCAACCACCCCATCCAGTCAACCACACCATCCAGTCAACCACACCATCCAGTCAACCACACAGTCAACCACACCATCCAGTCAACCACACCATCCAGTCAACCACACAGTCAACCACACCATCCAGTCAACCACACCATCCAGTCAACCACACCATCCAGTCAACCACACCATCCAGTCAACCACACCATCCAGTCAACCACACCATCCAGTCAACCACACAGTCAACCACACCATCCAGTCAACCACACCATCCAGTCAACCACACAGTCAACCACACCATCCAGTCAACCACACCATCCAGTCAACCACACCATCCAGTCAACCACACCATCCAGTCAACCACACAGTCAACCACACCATCCAGTCAACCACCCCATCCAGTCAACCACACCATCCCTAATGGCACTCAATTCCATGGAATTGAGTCAGTTTTTGGGAAAATCCCATTTCCTCCGATTGAAGGAGTCTGCACCCGGTGCAGCCCTAGACGTTCCCACACAGACCATAATAATCTGACAGGAGGAGGAAATGACTAGACAGTCACAGGGTGTGTGTGTGTGTGTGGGGGGGGGGGGGGTTAGGGTGTCTAGGTCCAGGATGAAAACAGGAAACAGGAGATGTAGAATGAAAAGTGAGGAGCTCAGCAAGTGGCCATGAATTAAAGGAATATGGTACCATTTGGGACGTGGTCAGAGAGACAGCTAAGTGTCTTTGTGTGTGTGTGTGTGTGTGTGTATGTGTGTGTGTGTGTGTGTGTGTGCGTGTGTGTGTGTGTGTGTGTGTGTGTGTGTGCATGAAAGATTAGTGAAAGATCTGTGTGGGTAGCTGGACAGGTAGGATGACTGACAGTGAAGGTGGTCAGGTGGTCAGGTGGTCAGGTGGTCGGGTGGTCAGGGGTCAGGTGGTCAGGTGGTCAGGTGGTCACGTGGTCGGGTGGTCAGGTGGTAAGGTGGTCAGGGGTCAGGTGGTCAGGTGGTCAGGTGGTCAGGGGTCAGGTGGTCAGGTGGTCAGGTGGTCACGTGGTCGGGTGGTCACGTGGTCGGGTGGTCAGGTGGTAAGGTGGTCAGGGGTCAGGTGGTGAGGTGGTCAGGGGTCAAGTGGTCACGTGGTCGGGTGGTCAGGTGGTCAGGTGGTCAGGGGTCAGGGGTCAGGTGGTCAGGTGGTCAGGGTTCAGGTGACAGAGGAATGGATGAGACTGAGGCAGGAATTCCTTTAACCATGAAATGGTGTATTTACTGAGTAGTCTGTGTTGCATCACAAAGGAAACAGAATAACAGGTGTCCAATCAAATTCCTCATCACAAAGATGACATCATATCATTCATTATTAACATAATTAGGGAATTCAACAATTCAGTTCAATGAGAAGCCAACAGGAAGCATCCTTGAGTGGTCATTTAGGCTCCTTACTATTCATCATAATCACCAGCAGAAGACTAATACAAATCATTCGATCGGTGATCGGTTAATCAATCTATAATCCCCATCAGTTTGATATACCCGAATCGATCAGTTCAGCAAACCATCACGTTTCATATTTCACGCTTATCAAGTTGGTCTTCAGGTGTAATTTCATTACGTATTAACCACATATCGATGGCATAATTGGCCAGTGATGATCCGTAGGGACGTGATTATTGACCATTCACATTACGCGATAGGTTAAAAGCGTGCGTCTCCAAGCCGCGCTCCGCGGTAATAACTATAAACAGTAACTGATGGCCCGCTCTCCCGATCGCAACAGACAGTTCAGATGAAAAGGTAACAGATTAAGGTGAACGTCTGGATCAGACAGAGTTGAGGAAGCATCGAGATCGGGGCGATGCCCGAAATCCTCCTTTTATGGAGTTGAGATGTGTCGGTGACACAGAGTCACAGAGACGACTGAGTGGTTAACTCTGACCCCAGCACCACTGAGTGGTTAACTCTGACCCCAGCCCCACCAAGTGGTTAACTCTGACCCCAGCCCCACCAAGTGGTTAACTCTGACCCCAGCACCACTGAGTGGTTAACTCTGACCCCAGCCCCAATCAGTGGTTAACTCTGACCCCAGCCCCACTGAGGGGTTAACTATGACCCCAGCCCCACCAAGTGGTTAACTCTGACCCCAGCCCCACTCAGTGGTTAACTCTGACCCCAGCCCCACTCAGTGGTTAACTCTGACCCCAGCCCCACTGAGTGGTTAACTCTGACCCCAGCCCCACTGAGTGGTTAACTCTGACCCCAGCACCACTGAGTGGTTAACTCTGACCCCAGCCCCACTGAGGGGTTAACTCTGACCCCAGCCCCACTGAGTGGTTAACTCTGACCCCCCAGCCCCACCAAGTGGTTAACTCTGACCCCAGCCCCACTGAGGGGTTAACTCTGACCCCAGCACCACCAAGTGGTTAACTCTGACCCCAGCACCACTGAGTGGTTAACTCTGACCCCAGCCCCACTCAGTGGTTAACTCTGACCCCAGCCCCACTCAGTGGTTAACTCTGACCCCAGCCCCACTGAGTGGTTAACTCTGACCCCAGCCCCACTGAGTGGTTAACTCTGACCCCAGCACCACTGAGTGGTTAACTCTGACCCCAGCCCCACTGAGGGGTTAACTCTGACCCCAGCCCCACTGAGTGGTTAACTCTGACCCCCCAGCCCCACCAAGTGGTTAACTCTGACCCCAGCCCCACTGAGGGGTTAACTCTGACCCCAGCACCACTGAGTGGTTAACTCTGACCCCAGCCCCACTGAGTGGTTAACTCTGACCCCAGCCCCACCAAGTGGTTAACTCTGACCCCAGCCCCACCAAGTGGTTAACTCTGACCCCAGCCCCACTGAGTGGTTAACTCTGACCCCAGCCCCACTGAGTGGTTAACTCTGACCCCAGCACCACTGAGTGGTTAACTCTGACCCCAGCACCACCGAGTGGTTAACTCTGACCCCAGCACCACCAAGTGGTTAACTCTGACCCCAGCCCCACTGAGTGGTTAACTCTGACCCCCCAGCCCCACCAAGTGGTTAACTCTGACCCCAGCCCCACTGAGGGGTTAACTCTGACCCCAGCACCACTGAGTGGTTAACCCTGACCCCAGCACCACTGAGTGGTCAGCTGATTAACGGACACTAATTGATTGAGAAGTCAAAGCATTGGTCGGACAGCATCTGATTGGACAGAGAAGGGGGCATCTGTTCATCCTCCCAGACTCCCCAGGACTCACACACACACACACACACACACACACACACACACACACACACACACACACACACACACACACACACACACACACACACACACACACACACACACACACACACACACACACACACACGCATGCACGCACACACTAGCGTGTGTGTGAGTGAATGTAGATAGGGGTTACAAACAAGGACAAAGACGGATGCAGGAAATGGATTACATTTCTTTAAGGAATCATTCAAATGGAACTCGGACCTTGTGGAAGTACCAAATCAAATCAAATGTATTTATAAAGACCTTTTTACATCAGCTGATGTCTCAAAGTGCTGTACAGAAACCCAGCCTAAAACCCCAAACAGCAAGCAAAGCAGGTGTAGAAGCACAATTGGCTTGCCATATTCCAACCAGTCTACTTTGATAGTTTTCACACACTGAATTTAAGAGATGTCATAAACGATTTAAAAACAGGAAATGTTACTTGTTCCAGTGATTGTTAGTTTCATGACAAGGTTGTCCGTCTATGTTTACATTTTTAATGCAATTTGTCTTCACTGAACTCAAACAATACAACTGGTTGGTTTATCTGTCTGTCTGTCTGTCTGAGCTGGTGCTAGGTCTGAGTGGTTACAATGACTCACTCAATAGCAACAGACCCACTGTCATGACAACACTGATAACTAGATAACAACAGACCCACTGTCATGACAACACTGATAACTAGATAACAACAGACCCACTGTCATGACAACACCGATAACTAGATAACAACAGACCCACTGTCATGACAACACTGATAACTAGATAACAACAGACCCACTGTCATGACAACACTGATAACTCGATAACAACAGACCCACTGTCATGACAACACTGATAACTAGATAACAACAGACCCACTGTCATGACAACACCGATAACTAGATAACAACAGACCCACTGTCATGACAACACTGACAACTAGATAACAACAGACCCACTGTCATGACAACACTGATAACTAGATAACAACAGACCCACTGTCATGACAACACCGATTACTAGAAAACAACAGACCCACTGTCATGACAACACTGACAACTAGATAACAACAGACCAACTGTCATGACAACAATGATAACTAGATAACAACAGACCCACTGTCATGACAACACTGACAACTAGATAACAACAGACCCACTGTCATGACAACACTGACAACTAGATAACAACAGACCCACTGTCATGACAACACCGATAACTAGATAAGACCACCGTCTATTGGCTCTGTGTGAGTGTGTGTGTGAGTGTGTGTGTGTGTGAGTGTGTGTGTGTGTGAGTGTGAGTGTGAGTGTGAGTGTGTGTGTGAGTGTGAGTGTGTGTGTGAGTGTGAGTGTGAGTGTGAGTGTGAGTGTGTGTGTGTGTGTGTGTGTGTGTGTGTGTGTGTGTGTGTGTGTGAGTGTGTGAGTGTGTGTTTGAGTGTGTGTGTGTGTGTGTGAGTGTCAGTGTGTGTGTGTGTGTGTGAGTGTGAGTGTGAGTGTGAGTGTGTGAGTGTGTGTGTGAGTGTGAGTGTGAGTGTGTGTGTGTGTGTGAGTGTGAGTGTGTGTGTGAGTGTGTGTGAGTTTTCCTGCGTAGGTGCGTTTTTGCCATTAGCTGGTCTTCCCGGCCTGACAAGGCATGTTTGATCAACGCAAACACAAGAGCCATCCATACCTGGCCCTTAAAGCGTCGGCCCACAGCCCACCATCACCCTTATCATCACCACCTTGTTCTGCCTGTTTGTTCATCACTCTGCAAACATCCCTTTAACCTTGGAAGACCCTGGGAAGCTTCCAGACCGGAGCTGCTACTACTACTACCACTGCTGTGGACACAACACTGCCCCCTACCACCCCCCACCCCCCTACCCTCTGGTAAAACTAGCAAACAGACCCCCCCTCCCCCCACCCTCTGGTAAAACTAGCAAACAGACCCTCCCTCCCCCTACCCTCTGGTAAAACTAGAAAGCAGTCCCCCCCCCCCCCCCCCCCCACCCTCTGGTATAACTAGCAAACCGACCCCCCCCCCCACCCTCTGGTATAACTAGCAAACAGACCCCCCCCTCCCCCTACCCTCTGGTATAACTAGCAAACAGACCCCCCCTCCCCCTACCCTCTGGTATAACTAGCAAACAGACCCCCCCTCCCCCTACCCTCTGGTAAAACTAGCAAACAGACCCCCCCTCCCCCTACCCTCTGGTATAACTAGCAAACAGACCCCCCCTCCCCCCTACCCTCTGGTATAACTAGCAAACAGACCCCCCCTCCCCCTACCCTCTGGTATAACTAGCAAACAGACCCCCCCTCCCCCCTACCCTCTGGTATAACTAGCAAACAGACCCCCCCTCCCCCTACCTTCTGGTAAAACTAGCAAACAGACCCCCCCTCCCCCTCTGGTATAACTAGCAAACAGACCCCCACTCCCCCTCTGGTATAACTAGCAAACAGACCCCCCCTACCCTCTGGTAAAACTAGCAAACAGACCCCCTCTCCCCCTCTGGTATAACTAGCAAACAGACCCCCCTCCCCCTCTGGTATAACTAGCAAACAGACCCCCCTCCCCCCTACCCTCTGGTATAACTAGCAAACAGACCCCCCCTCCCCCTACCCTCTGGTATAACTAGCAAACAGACCCCCCCTCCCCCTCTGGTAAAACTAGCAAACAGACTCCCCCTCCCCCCTACCCTCTGGTAAAACTAGCAAACAGACCCCATCCCCTCCCCCCTCCCCCTCTGGTATAACTAGCAAACAGACCCCCCCTCCCCCTACCCTCTGATAAAACTAGCAAACAGACCCCCCCTCCCCCTCTGGTATAACTAGCAAACAGACCCCCCCTCCCCCCTACCCTCTGATAAAACTAGCAAACAGACCCCCCCTCACCCCTACCCTCTGGTAAAACTAGCAAACAGACCCCCCCTCCCCCTTACCCTCTGGTATAACTAGCAAACAGACCCCCCCTCACCCCTACCCTCTGGTAAAACTAGCAAACAGACCCCCCCTCCCCCTTACCCTCTGGTATAACTAGCAAACAGACCCCCCCTCCCCCCACCCTCTGGTAAAACTAGCAAACAGACCCTCCCTCCCCCTACCCTCTGGTAAAACTAGAAAGCAGTCCCCCCCCCCCCCCCCCCCCCACCCTCTGGTATAACTAGCAAACCGACCCCCCCCCCCCCCACCCTCTGGTATAACTAGCAAACAGACCCCCCCCTCCCCCTACCCTCTGGTAAAACTAGCAAACAGACCCCCCCTCCCCCCTACCCTCTGGTAAAACTAGCAAACAGACCCCCCCCCCCCCCCCTCTGGTATAACTAGCAAACAGACCCCCCCTCCCCCTACCCTCTGGTAAAACTAGCAAACAGATCCCCCCTCCCCCTACCCTCTGGTATAACTAGCAAACAGACCCCCCCTCCCCCTACCCTCTGGTATAACTAGCAAACAGACCCCCCCTCCCCCTCTGGTATAACTAGCAAACAGACCCCCCCTCCCCCTCTGGTATAACTAGCAAACAGACCCCATCCCCTCCCCCCTCCCCCTCTGGTATAACTAGCAAACAGACCCACCCTCCCCCTACCCTCTGGTATAACTAGCAAACAGACCCCCCTCCCCCTACCCTCTGGTAAAACTAGCAAACAGACCCCCCCTCCCCCTACCCTCTGGTAAAACTAGCAAACAGACCCCCCCTCCCCCTACCCTCTGGTATAACTAGCAAACAGACCCCCCTTCCCCCTACCCTCTGGTATAACTAGCAAACAGACCCCCCCTCCCCCTACCCTCTGGTAAAACTAGCAAACAGACCCCCCCTCCCCCTTACCCTCTGGTAAAACTAGCTAACAGACCCCCCCTCCCCCTTACCCTCTGGTAAAACTAGCAAACAGACCCCCATCCCCTCCCCCCTCCCCCTCTGGTATAACTAGCAAACAGACCCCCCCTCCCCCTACCCTCTGGTATAACTAGCAAACAGACCCCCCGTCCCCCTACCCTCTGGTATAACTAGCAAACAGACCCCCCTCCCCCTACCCTCTGGTAAAACTAGCAAACAGACCCCCCCTCCCCCTACCCTCTGGTATAACTAGCAAACAGACCCCCCCTCCCCCTCTGGTAAAACTAGCAAACAGACCCCCCCTACCCCTCTGGTATAACTAGCAAACAGACCCCCCCTCCCCCTACCCTCTGGTATAACTAGCAAACAGACCCCCATCCCCCCTCCCCTCTGGTATAACTAGCAAACAGACCCCCCCTCCCCCTACCCTCTGGTATAACTAGCAAACAGACCCCCATCCCCCCTCCCCCTCTGGTATAACTAGCAAACAGACCTCCCCTCCCCCATCTCCCCTCCCCCTCTGGTATAACTAGCAAACAGACCCCCCCCCCCCCCCCTCCCCCTCTGGTATAACTAGCAAACAGACCCCCATCCCCCCTCCCCCTCTGGTATAACTAGCAAACAGACCCCCCCTCCCCCATCCCCCCTCCCCCTCTGGTATAACTAGCAAACAGACCCCACCTCCCCCCTCTCCCCCTCTGGTATAACTAGCAAACAGACCCCCCCTCCCCCCTCTCCCCCTCCCCCTCTGGCCTGGACTCAGATCTATTTTTTTTTTCTTCTGTTAGGCAGCGCAGCATAACACAGCCATTAAACGGATCATGGGTATTGGACCGACGGCTGTGTGAATGGAAGGGCCTCGGAACACTACAATCACCCCGGGTGACCAGATGAACCAATCAGAGGAGGAGGTTCGTCCTCTGAATAGAAGCCACTGTATTTAGCTGGGGAATACTGATCCAAGTTACCATGGCGATGTGGATGTTTACGTGGGTGTGTGTGTGTGTGGATGTGTGTGTGTGTGGGTTAAAGAAGTGTGCAGATGTGTGTGTGTGTGTGGGTTGTAGAAGTGTCTGGCTGAGTGTGTGGCTGTGTGTGGGGTTCAGGGTGGTTGAGAGGGTGCATGCACGTCAATAAGTATGTGTGTATGTGTGTGTGTGTGTGTGTGTGTGTATGTGTGTGTGTGTGTGTGTGTGTGTGTGTGTGTGTGTGTGTGTGTGTGTGTGTGTGTGTGTGTGTGTGTATGTGTGTGTGTGTGTGTGTGTGTGTGTGTGTGTGTGTGTGTGTGTGTGTGTGTGTGTGTGTGTGTGTGTGTGTGTGTGTGTGTGTGTGTGTGTGTGTGTGTGTGTGGAATCAAAAGTACACAAGTATCAACAATCTTCGTGCATTATGAGCTCAGAAACTCTGAGGGTATTACTTTGACTCCTTTGTTGTCAATACACAGAGTTCATTTACCTCTTCACTTTCACGCTGGCTTAAAGACTTCTCCTTCTCCATTATTCACATGCGTTTAGAGCCAGTTCATCAGAAATAAAAAAAACCTTGCTGTGTGTTGTGAAAGCAAAGCATTTTCCATAAGAGAGCCTCTCTCTGCGGCCCTGAGGAAGCCCTATGGTTAACAGGTAGGTGCTACTCTCTCTTTGGCCTGAGGAAGCCCTATGGTTGACAGGTAGGTCCTACTCTCTCTGCGGCCCTGAGGAAGCCCTGTGGTTAACAGGTAGGTGCTACTCTCTCTGCGTCCCTGAGGAAGCCCTATGGTTAACAGGTAGGTGCTACTCTCTCTGCGTCCCTGAGGAAGCCCTATGGTTAACAGGTAGGTGCTACTCTCTCTGCGTCCCTGAGGAAGCCCTATGGTTAACAGGTAGGTGCTACTCTCTCTGCGTCCCTGAGGAAGCCCTAAGCCCTAACAGGTACAGATGAGGTTGGAAGTCTACATACACCTTTAGCCAAATATATTGAAACTCAGTTTTTCACAATCCCTGACATTTAATCCTGGTAAGAATTCCCTGTCTTCGGTCAGTTTGTCACAACCGTGTTCCTGGAAATGACTGGACCAAAGCGTTGTTAGCGTACATTTCTTTTTATTTGTGTAAATGTCGCCAACAAGACACAAAGGAAACGACCGTGAAGCTTATAGTCCCACAAACAAAGACAACTTCCCACAATGACTAAAAGGAAAAAAGGCTGCCTAAGTATGGTTCCCTATGAGAGACAATGATAGACAGCTGATCCTGATTGAGAACCATACAAAATATAGAAACCCAAAACATAGAAATCAAGAACATAGAATGCCCACCCATATCACACCCTGACCAACCCAAATAGAGACATAAAAAGGCTCTCTAAGGTCAGGGCGTGACAGTACCCCCCCCCCCCCCCCCCCCCCTCCCCCAAAGGTGCGGACTCTGGCCGCATAACCTGAACCTAAAGGGGAGGGTCCGGGTTGGCTTCCTTTACGGCGGCTGTTCTGGTGCGGGTCGTAGACCCACTCCACCTCTGGCTCCCCCCACTTCGGTGGCGCCTCTGGTGCGGGGACCCTCGCCGCGGGCCCCGGACTGAGGACCCTCATTGCGGGCCCCGGACTGGGAACCCTCCTTGCGGGCCCGGGACTGAGAACCCTTGTTGCGGGTCCCGGACTGGGGACCCTCGCTGCAGGCCCCGGACTGGGGACCCTCGTTGCAGACCCCGGACTGGGGACCCTCATCACTGGAGGCTCCGGACTGGGGACCTTCGCTTGAGGCTCCGGACTGGGGACCGTCACTGGAGGCTCCAGACTGGGCACCTTCGCTTGAGGCTCCGGACTGGAAGGGACAGAGAGACGTGATTTGACTAAGTGGGGGATGTTTGTATATACAGTACATGGTCAAGCATGTTTTTTGTTGTTGTGGGGTAGGATACATGTTGGTGATATGTGTTCCAAAACGTGCTTGGTTAAAGTTACCAATGACAATAAAGACTCCTTCCTGGTGAGAGGATTCTCAGTGACAATAACACACGGGAATTCCCTCGGCATGTAGTGAGATCAGCATTTTAGAATCAGAAACTCGGTCAGGTGAAGAGACGCGCAATATTTTTTTTTTTTTCGGTACACCAACAATTGTTGATGAGGAGACATACATCTCCCCTTACTCTTGGGCGGCAGCGTAGCCTAGTGGTTAGAGCGTTGGACTAATAACCGAAAGGTTGCATGATCGAATCCCCAGAGCTGACAAGGTGCAAATCTGTCGTTCTGCTCCTGAACGAGGTAGTTAACCCCACTGTTCCAAGGCCGTCATTGAAAATAAGAAGTTGCTCTTAACTGACTTGAAAAGGTATAAAAACACATCTCTTACCAGAAGCTGCCATTCAATCCATCTGGGAAAAAAGCCATCTGGTTGAATAGCAGAAGCAAGTGTATCATTCATCTCTGTATAAATAAAGATGCAGCATTTCCCTCTGTGATGGAAGCTTTGCTCTGAGTTCACAACATTTATACACTGCTCAAAAAAGTAAAGGGAACACTAAAATGTTGCTGCTGACCAAGATGACCGAAGGCAACGCCTTGCGAAAGAAGAAGAGGAAGGTGGTAGCTTGGTGGCTAGGCTGAAAATACAGCCTCCTCTTCCGAGAATATTTCACATTAAATAGTTTTTTCTTTACATAGTTGAATGTGCTGACAACAAAATCACACAAAAATGATCAATGGAAATCAAATTTATCAACCCATGGAGGTCTGGATTTGGAGTCACACTCAAAATTAAAGTGGAAAACCACACTACATTCTGATCCAACTTTGATGTAATGTCCTTAAAACAAGTCAAAATGAGGCTCAGTAGTGTGTGGAAAAAATATGGAAAAAATATGGTTGAATAGCAGAAGCCAGTGTAACATAAGCCATGTCTCTGTATAAATAAAGATACAGCATGTCCCTGATGTCCCTCTGAAGCTTTGCTCTGAGTTCACAACATTTATATTTCAGTGACTGGACATCAGGATACTAGGAAGAGGAGGCTGTATTTTCAGCCTAGCTTGGAGCCACCCCTCTCCTTCCTCTTCTTCTTCCGAATGCAAGGCGTTGCATTCGGTCATCTTGGTCAGCAGCAACAGGTAAATCCGCTGAGGGGAACAAAAGAGGGAAGATATTATTCCAGATCTGGGAGGCTGAGAGGTAAGTGTGTTTCCTCGTTCGAGACCTGCTCCCTGTCTGTTTCATTACAGTGTGTTTCCTCGTTCCAGACCTGCTCCCTGTCTGATTCATTACAGTGTGTTTCTTCGTTCCAGACCTGTCTGATTCATTACAGTGTGTTTCTTCGTTCCAGACCTGTCTGATTCATTACAGTGTGTTTCTTCGTTCCAGACCTGCTCCCTGTCTGATTCATTACAGTGTGTTTCCTTGTTCCAGACCTGCTCCCTGTCTGATTCATTACAGTGTGTTTCCTCGTTCCAGACCTGCTCCCTGTCTGATTCATTACAGTGTGTTTCTTCGTTCCAGACCTGCTCCCTGTCTGATTCATTACAGTGTGTTTCTTCGTTCCAGACCTGTCTGATTCATTACAGTGTGTTTCTTCGTTCCAGACCTGCTCCCTGTCTGATTCATTACAGTGTGTTTCTTCGTTCCAGACCTGTCTGATTCATTACAGTGTGTTTCTTCGTTCCAGACCTGCTCCCTGTCTGATTCATTACAGTGTGTTTCTTCGTTCCAGACCTGCTCCCTGTCTGATTCATTACAGTGTGTTTCCTCGTTCGAGACCTGCTCCCTGTCTGATTCATTACAGTGTGCTTCCTCGTTCGAGACCTGCTCCCTGTCTGATTCATTACAGTGTGTTTCCTCGTTCGAGACCTGCTCCCTGTCTGATTCATTACAGTGTGTTTCTTCGTTCCAGACCTGCTCCCTGTCTGTTTCATTACAGTGTGTTTCTTCGTTCCAGACCTGTCTGATTCATTACAGTGTGTTTCTTCGTTCCAGACCTGTCTGATTCATTACAGTGTGTTTCTTCGTTCCAGACCTGTCTGATTCAATACAGTGTGTTTATTCGTTCCAGACCTGCTCCCTGTCTGATTCATTACAGTGTGTTTATTCGTTCCAGACCTGTCTGATTCATTACAGTGTGTTTCTTCGTTCCAGACCTGTCTGATTCATTACAGTGTGTTTATTCGTTCCAGACCTGTCTGATTCATTACAGTGTGTTTCTTCGTTCCAGACCTGTCTGATTCATTACAGTGTGTTTCTTCGTTCCAGACCTGTCTGATTCATTACAGTGTGTTTCTTCGTTCCAGACCTGCTCCCTGTCTGATTCATTACAGTGTGTTTCCTCGTTCCAGACCTGCCTGTTTCATTACAGTGTGTTTCTTCGTTCCAGACCTGTCTGATTCATTACAGTGTGTTTATTTCGCGTCAGGTTCCAGAAGTGTTTGTCGGTTGTAGGAAATTACTGCGTGAACATTCTGAACGAACAAAAAAATAATAAGTCACAGAAAAAAAAAAATCTAAGTTAAACAGCAAGACGCCCTCCTTATCAGATTAATGATGTCTATCTGTCTGCTTGCCTGTCTGTCTGTCTGCTTGCCAGTCTGCCTGTCTGTCTGTCTGTCTGTCTGTTTCTAGCTACATTAGCACCAGTCTATATCACTCCCTCCTCCTGACTAGCTACATTAACACCAGTCTATATCACTCCCTCCTCCTGACTAGCTACATTAACACCAGTCTGTATCACTCCCTCCTCCTGACTAGCTACATTAACACCAGTCTGTATCACTCCCTCCTCCTGACTAGCTACATTAACACCAGTCTGTATCACTCCCTCCTCCTGACTAGCTACATTAACACCAGTCTGTATCACTCCCTCCTCCTGACTAGCTACATTAACACAAGTCTGTATCACTCCCTCCTCCTGGCTAGCTACATTAACTTCTTGATCCTACTTGAGACGCAGACGTCTCAAGTAGGCACCTGGAAATGCAAATGCGCTACGCTAAATGCTAAATGTACTCGTTAAAACTCAAACGTTCATTAAAATACACATGCAGGGTATTGAATTAAAGCTACACTCGTTGTGAATCTAGCCAACAAGTCAGATTTTTAAAATGCTTTTCTGCGAAAGCATGAGAAGCTATTATCTGATAGCATGCAACCCCCGAAATGCCTGAAGGCGACGTAAACAAAATAATTAGCGTAGCCGGCGCTACACAAAAACGCAGAAATAAAATATAAAACATTCATTACCTTTGATGATATTCTTTGTTGGCACTCCTATATGTCCCATAAACATCACAAATTGGTCTTTTTCCCGATTAAATCCGTCCATGAATGCCCAAAATATCCATTTGTATAGCCCGTCTGCTTCAGGAAAAAAGCTCTCTTCCAACACGCAACGTCATTTTTAAAAATGATATAAGTTGCCTATATTCTTTGACAAAACACTTCAACCTACTTTTGTAACCCAACTTTAGGTGTTTGTAAACGTTAATAAGCGATCAAATTGATCACTGGGCGATCTGTATTCAATAGCAGCTACTCAAGAAAACAATGTCCATTTTTCAATCTTCCAAAATCGATTGAGGTAGGCTGGATGGAATCACGGATCTATTTTTTTCTATTTTTTTTTTTTTTTGGCGACATCGTGTGGAAGCTTTCATCCGTGTCCATATTAAATTTGGTTTCCTTTAAACAATCCATGAAAGGGGCGCATGGATACTTTTTTCAGCTTTCAGTGACCAGTTTTTCTTGCGCTTTTCGATGAAACACACGCTCTGTTATAGTCACAGCCGTGATTTAACCAGTTTTAGATACTTCAGAGTGTTTTCTATCCACACATACTAATCATATGCATATACTATATTCCTGGCATGAGTAGCAGGACGCTGAAATGTTGCGCGATTTTTAACAGAATGTTCGAAAAAGGAGGGGGTAGGATGAAGATTAACACCAGTCTATATCACTCCCTCCTCCTGACTAGCTACATTAGCACCAGTCTTTATCACTCCCTCCTCCTGACTAGCTACATTAGCACCAGTCTTTATCACTCCCTCCTCCTGACTAGCTACATTAACACCAGTCTATATCACTCCCTCCTCCTGACTAGCTACATTAACACCAGATGGAACGTAGAGCTGTGGAACTAAGAGCTGTGGAACGTAGAGCTGTGGAACGTAGAGCTGTGTAGCGTAGAGCTGTGTAACGTAGAGCTGTGGAACGTAGAGCTGTGGAATGTTGAGCTGTGGAACTTAGAGCTGTGGAACTTAGAGCTGTGTAACGTAGAGCTGTGAAACGTAGAGCTGTGGAACGTAGAGCTGTGGAACGTAGAGCTGTGGAATGTTGAGCTGTGGAAACTCCCCTCCTGAAATGACGTTACACAATATGAGCGAAGGAATGCCAAATCCCTCACAGTGTCAGAATAGCACTATTGTCCTAATGTGGAACTCAATGCATCCTCCTCTTGCTACACTTATCTTGTTCTGAGGCTCCAAGGTAAGGGAAATATTGCACTTTATTTGTGACCGCGGTCAAAATCAACTCTGAGAGCCTTTTCATAAGGCCACTTTAAAGGCCTGCTAGAAGCAAGGAGCTGGAGAGCTGAGCCTCTGTCTGTGTGGCTGGGATCTCAAAACAACATCAGTCTGTGATTGGAGGGAGAGAGAGACAGAGAGAGAGAGACGGAGAGAGAGAGGCAAGATGGAGGGATGGAGGGAGTGTGGGAGAGAGGGAGAGAGAGAGAGAGGGAGAGAGAGGGAGAGAGAGAGAGAGACGGAGAGAGAGAGGGAGAGAGAGAGGGAGAGAAAGAGGGAGAGACGGAGAGAGAGAGAGACACAGAGAGAGAGACAGAGTGAGAGACGGAGAGAGAGACAGAGAGAGAGATGGAGAGAGAGACGGAGAGAGGGAGAGAGAGAGACAGAGAGAGAGACAGAGAGAGAGAGGCAGAGAGAGACGGAGAGAGAGAGACGGAGAGAGAGACGGTAGAGAGAGGGAGAGAGACGGAGAGAGAGGGAGAGAGAGAGAGAGAGACACAGAGAGAGAGAGACAGAGAGAGAGAGAGAGACAGAGAGAGAGACGGAGAGAGAGAGACAGAGAGAGAGAGACACAGAGAGAGAGACAGCGAGAGAGAGAGACACAGAGAGACAAAGAGTTAGGCAGAGAAGAGAGATGTTTGAAGAAGATTTCTAGATTGTTCCCGGGGTCTCACAAAACAACCACTCCTGTCAAATGCCACATTCTGTAAGACGGTTGTTCCACCTATTTTGTGAAGTGTAACTTGTAAGAGGATATATATATACAGGTATATACAGTGGGGCAAAAAAGTATTTAGTCAGCCACTAATTGTGCAAGTTCTCCCACTTAAAAAGATGAGAGAGGCCTGTAATTTTCATCATTTTCATCACTTCAACTATGACAGACAAAATGAGAAAAATAATCTAGAAAATCACATTGTGGGATTTTTAATAATTTTATTTGCAAATGATGGTGGAAAATAAGTAAGTGTCTATTAAGTGATAAATAAAGTAACAGAGTTGATTTTGTTGTCAGCACATTCAACTATGTAAAGAAAAAAGTATTTAATAAGAATATTTAATTCATTCAGATCTAGGATGTGTTATTTTAGTGTTCCCTTTATTTTTTTGAGCAGTGTATATACAGGTATATATATATATATATATATATATATATATATGAAAAATACTACAGTAAGTGTCTAAGTGATAAATAAAGTAACAGGGTTGTCCATTTCATCTTAAAAATCAATCCCGCCGTGAGAGGGGGAATGGAAGCTTCTGTGTCTATCTGTGTCTATCTGTGTCTATCTGTGTCTATCTGTGTCTATCTATGTCTATCTGTGTCTATCTGTGTCTATCTGTGTCTATCTGTGTCTATCTGTGTCTATCTATGTCTATCTGTGTCTATCTGTGTCTATCTGTGTCTATCTGTGTCTATCTGTGTCTATCTGTGTCTATTGTTTGCAACATGGAGGGGCAAATCTGTGTCTATCTGTGGGTAACAGGGTTGCAGTGTTCTGGTCGACCTGCTCAGTTTTCCACCACAAAACACAAAAAAATATCCAAAAAGAACAAGCTCTCACCTGCTTTTTACTGATGTTTCAGCTTTAAATATCTAACAAGATATAGTTTCATCACATTTAAATTAGATGTAACAGGATTCACCTTAAAATGAGGGACAGAAGTAAATGAATCACATGAAATAAATAATGATTTTCAGAAAAATCACTTTGTCAAAGAAACAAAAAAATAATTGGGACTTAATTGGGACTGAGGTTAAGAAGTTCCAGTGTTGATGGACCGACGTCAAAATGCAGAAATTGGACACGTTAGCAAGGCTTTATTCCTATAACATCTGATTTATTGAATTCTCCATGTGGTCTAGATTAAAGGGAACATAATTTAACATACCATGCTTTTAAAAGTCAATATTTGTGCATAATATCTACAATAAAAAATAAAAAAAAATCAAAGGACTTGGAATGACCCAAGAGTTCACAACTTCACAAAGAATGGCTTCAAAAGTCCCGCTAAATCCCCGTTCCTGATGCCATTAAAAAAAAAAAGACCTTGATCACATGACCCGGCCCTCCCCCACATAGTCAACAGGCCGTTGGGTCAAGTGACACAAAGAGAGGGTCAACTTCCAGAGTAAAGTCATTTAACTTTTGTTTCAGGTCAGTCTGAATGACCTCTGACACAGATCAATCACATAGTCAAAGACTCTACGGTGTGTTGTCCAAAATGGCACCCTATTCCCTATTTAGTGCACTACTTTTGACCGGGAACCATAGGACTCTGGTCAAAAGTAGTGCACTATGTAGGGAATTAGGAGTGCCATTTTGGGACTCGAGAGGAATGACCTCCCACCAATCAATCAAGCAGTCTAAGGCACTGTGCCAGTCAGTCTGTGTGCCCCAGTCAACAGACCTTTAAAGAGTATTGATCTACCAAATACTGTTATTTAAAGGAGGGCGGTGGACTATCACACACCTATACAGAGTATTGATCTACCAAATACTGTTATTTAAAGGAGGGCGGTGGACTATCACACACCTATACAGAGTATTGATCTACCAAATACTGTTATTTAAAGGAGGGCGGTGGACTATCACACACCTATACAGAGTATTGATCTACCAAATACTGTTATTTAAAGGAGGGCGGTGGACTATCACACACCTATACAGAGTATTGATCTACCAAATACTGTTATTTAAAGGAGGGCGGTGGACTATCACACACCTATACAGAGTATTGATCTACCAAATACTGTTATTTAAAGGAGGGCGGTGGACTATCACACACCTATACAGAGTATTGATCTACCAAATACTGTTATTTAAAGGAGGGCGGTGGACTATCACACACCTATACAGAGTATTGATCTACCAAATACTGTTATTTAAAGGAGGGCGGTGGACTATCACACACCTATACAGAGTATTGATCTACCACATACTGTTATTTAAAGGAGGGCGGTGGACTATCACACACCTATACAGAGTATTGATCTACCAAATACTGTTATTTAAAGGAGGGCGGTGGACTATCACACACCTATACAGAGTATTGATCTACCAAATACTGTTATTTAAAGGAGGGCGGTGGACTATCACACACCTATACAGAGTATTGATCTACCAAATACTGTTATTTAAAGGAGGGCGGTGGACTATCACACACCTATACAGAGTATTGATCTACCAAATACTGTTATTTAAAGGAGGGCGGTGGACTATCACACACCTATACAGAGTATTGATCTACCAAATACTGTTATTTAAAGGAGGGCGGTGGACTAGAGAGAGAGAGAGACAGAGAGAGAGAGAGAGAGAGAGAGAGAGAGAGAGAGAGAGAGAGAGAGAGAGAGAGAGAGAGACAGAGAGAGAGACAGAGAGAGAGAGAGAGAGAGAGAGAGAGAGAGAGAGAGAGAGAGAGAGAGAGAGAGACAGAGACAGAGAGAGAGACAGAGAGAGAGAGAGAGAGAGAGAGAGAGAGAGAGAGAGAGAGAGAGAGACAGAGACAGAGAGAGAGACAGAGACAGAGACAGAGACAGAGACAGAGACAGAGAGAGAGAGAGAGACACAGAGATAACGCAAGAGTCTCTAGGTTATTGAAAAAGCCCAGAAATAATCTAATAGAATATTTCTTCGTCACTAGAGCTTTTTTTTCTCCCAGAAACGCAGATTTTTTTTTTACCTTCCTTTTTCAATGACTTCGTTAAAATTCCTGGTGTGACCGTAGAGGTAGAGGCTCTAACAACACTGATAGCACCTCTATCAGCTGCAGCCATCTCCTGTGTATGTGTCATCTTACCCTCCCACCCCTTACAACCCCAGACCATCTGATAGTACCTGCTGTATTAGGCCAAGGAATACCTGATTTCATAGTAATATAGCATATTTTCCAAGCTGTTCAAACCCACTGGTCCATAAAGACCATATGCTGTGGAACCATGGGTCCTAACGTGGAACCATGGGTCCTAAAGTGGAACCATGAGTCCTAATATGGAACCTTGAGTCCTAACGTGGAACCATGAGTCCTAATATGGAACCTTGAGTCCTAATGTGGAACCATGAGTCCTAACGTGGAACCATGAGTCCTAACGTGGAACCATGAGTCCTAATATGGAACCTTGAGTCCTAAAGTGGAACCATGAGTCCTAACGTGGAACCATGAGTCCTAAAGTGGAACCATGAGTCCTAATATGGAACCTTGAGTCCTAACGTGGAACCATGAGTCCTAATATGGAACCTTGAGTCCTAATGTGGAACCATGAGTCCTAAAGTGGAACCATGAGTCCTAATATGGAACCTTGAGTCCTAACGTGGAACCATGAGTCCTAACGTGGAACCATGAGTCCTAAAGTGGAACCATGAGTCCTAATATGGAACCTTGAGTCCTAACTTGGAACCATGAGTCCTAATATGGAACCTTGAGTCCTAATGTGGAACCATGAGTCCTAAAGTGGAACCATGAGTCCTAATATGGAACCTTGAGTCCTAACGTGGAACCATGAGTCCTAACGTGGAACCATGAGTCCTAACGTGGAACCTTGAGTCCTAACGTGGAACCCTAAGGGGAAAAGGGATACCAAGTCAGTTGTACATCTGAATGTATTGAACTGAAATGTGTTTCCCCAACCCCTCTGAGTCAGAGAGGTGCGGGGGAGGCTGCACCAGGGGAACAGTGGGTTAACTGCCTTGTTCAGGGGCAGAACAACGTATTTTAACCTTGTCAGCTCGGGGATTCGATCCAGCAACCTTCCGGTTTGCTGACCCAACGCTCTGAGTCGTCATGTGTACAATAAACACAGGGATAAGGAAAATGCGTCCTTGATTAAAACTGTGTGTGGTTCACAGTGACACAATGGAAAGTCTAACAACGGACACACCTATTCGTTGTCAAACGCTCGATAACATGAAAACAGTAGGGAAACACACGAGAGAGATTTGTTATGTAGGCTAGGAGAATAATACCTCATTAAAAAGCATTGTTGTGTATTGTGGTGAGAGTCTGATTATAATTCACACGGCCAAGCAGGGTGCAAGCTGTTACACACACACACACACACGCACACACATACACACACACACACACACACACACACACACACACACACACACACACACACACACACACACACACACACACACACACACACACACACACACACACACACACACACACACACACACACACACACACACACACACACACATACACACACACACACACACACGCACACACACACACACACACACACAGAGTTTTGACCCAACCTCGGGAGAAGGGCGTTAAATGCACCATCCATTAGATTCTACATGTATTTCTAAGTGAATGAAAATGTTCCCGTTGATTGTTGAAGAATAGAACTTCTTAAATGCCTCATGACCTCAGTTCAACTGTCATACTCCATGAGAAACTGTTTTTTCTCCAATGTCTGTAAGCAAACACTATACAGCCTCAAAACATGTTTAAAACTGCGCTGTTTATATGGTCAGTCCGTAGCGCCATCTATGAATTTCAGATGGTTATATTTTCTCCAGCCCCATTCCTCATTTTTTTTGTTAGTTTACCAAAACAAGGGCGGGGAGGATTTTCTTTGTTATCGTTTCTATTGCTGAATGCCCCTTTAAGCCACAGGTCTTGGCAGAGACACCTCTCCTTCCTTCAATGAGATTAGCTGTGATGAGGTTATGTAGATCAGTGTTCCCCCGCAAACAGATGTGAAGATAGGGTTCTGTCAACACCAGACTGGCCGCATCCCAAACAACGCTACACAGCGCACTCCCTGTTCACCAGGGCTCATAGAGATGCACTATATAAATAGGGAATAGGGTGTCACTTGGGACCTGTGTCTACCGTATCACCTCTCTTTATGAAGTCATGTTTACCTCTGTCACCTGCAGACAGGAACAAGGTTAGTGACTGCCCAATCGATCAGGTGATCATCCCAATCACCACATTATGGGTCAGATCAATATGAGAGGGAAGAGAGAGAAAAAGACAGACAGAGACAGAGAGAGAGAGAGAGAGAGAGAGAGAGGCAGGGAGAGAGAGAGGCAGGGAGAGGGAGAGAGGCAGGGAGAGAGAAAGAAAGAGGCCGGGTGGGAGAGAGAGTTAGGCAGGGAGAGAGAGAGAGAGAGAGAGAGAGAGAGAGAGAGAGAGAGAGAGAGAGAGAGAGAGAGAGAGAGAGAGAGAGAGGCAGGGAGAGAGACAGTCAGGGAGAGAGACAGGCAGGGAGAGAGAGAGGCAGGGAGAGAGAGAGAGAGAGAGGCAGGGAGAGGGAGAGAGGCAGGGAGAGAGAAAGAAAGAGGCCGGGTGGGAGAGAGAGTTAGGCAGGGAGAGAGAGAGAGAGAGAGAGAGAGAGAGAGAGGGAAAGAGAGAGAGAGGCAGGGAGAGAGACAGTCAGGGAGAGAGACAGTCAGGGAGAGAGAGAGGCAGGGAGAGAGAGAGGCAGGGAGAGAGAGAGAGAGAGGCAGGGAGAGGGAGAGAGGCAGGGAGAGAGAAAGAAAGAGGCCGGGTGGGAGAGAGAGTTAGGCAGGGAGAGAGAGAGAGAGAGAGAGAGAGAGAGAGAGAGAGGGAAAGAGAGAAAGGCAGAGAGAAAGAGCGAGAGAAATAGGACCGGTGGGAGAGAGAGAGAGAGAGGGAGAGAAAGGGGAAGGGAGATAAACTACTTTGACTCATCACATACCCTGCTGTTCTGTTACTGTTTATTATCTATCCTTTTGCCTAGTCACTTTATCCATACATACCCTGTGTATATAACCTAGTTATCATTACTCAGTACTGGTACCCTGTGTATATAGCCTGGTACCCTGTGTATATAGCCTGGTACCCTGTGTATATAACCTAGGTATCATTACTCAGTACTGGTACCCTGTGTATATAACCTAGTTACCATTACTCAGTACTGGTACCCTGTGTATATAACCTAGTTACCATTACTCAGTACTGGTACCCTGTGTATATAACCTAGTTATCATTACTAAGCACTGGTACCCTGTGTATATAACCTAGTTATCATTACTCAGTACTAGTACCCTGTGTATATAACCTAGGTATCATTACTCAGTACTGGTACCCTGTGTATTTAACCTAGTTATCATTACTCAGTACTGGTACCCTGTGTATATAACCTAGTTATCATTACTCAGTACTAGTACCCTGTGTATATAACCTAGTTATCATTACTCAGTACTGGTACCCTGTATATATAACCTAGTTATCATTACTCAGTACTAGTACCCTGTGTATATAACCTAGGTATCATTACTCAGTACTGGTACCCTGTGTATTTAACCTAGTTATCATTACTCAGTACTGGTACCCTGTGTATATAACCTAGTTATCATTACTCAGTACTAGTACCCTGTGTATATAACCTAGTTATCATTACTCAGTACTGGTACCCTGTGTATATAACCTAGTTATCATTACTCAGTACTAGTACCCTGTGTATATAACCTAGTTATCATTACTCAGTACTGGTACCCTGTGTATATAACCTAGTTATCATTACTCAGTACTGGTACCCTGTGTATATAACCTAGTTATCATTACTCAGTACTGGTACCCTGTGTATATAACCATTTCACTGTATAACCTAGTTATCATTACTCAGTACTGGTACCCTATGTATATGACCATTTCACTGTATAACCTAGTTATCATTACTCAGTACTGGTACCCTATGTAGATGACCATTTCACTGTCAGTCTACACCTGTTGTTTACCAAGCATGTGACAATAACATGTGACTTGATTTGAGAGAGATTCTTATCTCCCCACCTCTCCTCTCTAAGACGGTGACAGATGTGGGTCATTACCAGCCCAGTGACCCCTTACCTCTACCATCGCCTGGCGCGGAGGACGAGGAAGGGGAGACAGGGAAATGGGTTTAAGCTGGGGTGGGAGTGGTATTCCTGGCTGCCCAGCGGAGCGTCTCGGACACAGTGATAATGGGTCCTGGTGGACCAGCTCTGAAGAGCGCAGGGGGCCGTGGGTTGAGAGCTCACAGTGGAACCAGCTTGTCCAGACAGGTCATGGGCCGCTGCACTTTACAGCCCTATCCAATCATCACCTGTGGAGGGGCCGTGTGTAAGCAGAGCCCAGGACTGAGGACTGCGGGTGGGCAAGCAGGCTGTAAACCAGCGCAACGTTTTATTTTCCCACCAAGGCTGGAAGCCGGAACCTCTCCAACAAAGCAAACAGTCTTGGCAGACAGACAAACAGACAGACAGACAGGCAGGCAGGCAGGCAGGCAGGCAGGCAGGCAAGCAGGCAGGCAGGCAGGCGAGGCGAGGTGAGAGAGAAAGAGAGAAAGAGAGAAAGAGAGGAAGAAAGAAGATAGGAGAGGAGAGAGGAGGAGAGAGGAGAGAGGAGGAGGGGAGAGAGGAGGAGAGGAGAGAGGAGGAGAGGAGAGAGGAGGAGAGGATAGAGAAGGAGAGGAGAGGGAAGGAGAGAGAAGGAGAGAAGAGAAGGAGAGGAGAGAGGAGAGAGGAGGAGAAGAGAGAGGAGGAGAGAAGAGAGAATGAAAGGAGAGAGAAGGAAAGGA
>NC_048586.1:49768412-49784976 GCF_013265735.2 Oncorhynchus mykiss | reverse complement strand
AACCTGATTAACCTGAACACTATTACTTAACCTTAACCTGATTAACCTGAACACTAGTACTTAACCTTAACCATAACCCGATTAACCTGAACACTACTACTTAACCTTAATCTTAAACATAACCTGGTTTACCTGAACACTACTACTTAACCTTAACCATAACCTGGTTTACCTGAACACTACTACTTAACCTTAACCATAACCTGGTTTACCTGAACACTACTACTTAACCTTAACCATAACCTGGTTTACCTGAACACTACTACTTAACCTTAACCATAACCTGGTTTACCTGAACACTACTACTTAACCTTAACCATAACCTGGTTTACCTGAACACTACTACTTAACCTTAACCATAACCTGGTTTACCTGAACACTACTACTTAACCTTAACCATAACCTGGTTTACCTGAACACTACTACTTAACCTTAACCATAACCTAGTTAACTTGAACACTACTACTTAACCAAGTATAGAGGGTCTTACTCCCATAACCTGATTAACCTGATTAACTTCATTAACCCGATGGAATGTAGCATTTCTCCCATAACTTTATTAACCTGATGGAATGTAACATTTCTCCACATAACTTTATTAACCTGATGGAATGTAGCATTTCTCCCATAACTTTATTAACCTGATGGAATGTAACATTTCTCCCATAACTTTATTAACCTGATGGAATGTAACATTTCTCCACATAACTTTATTAACCTGATGGAATGTAACATTTCTCCCATAACTTTATTAACCTGATGGAATGTTACATTTCTCCACATAACTTTATTAACCTGATGGAATGTAACATTTCTCCACATAACTTTATTAACCTGATGGAATGTAACATTTCTCCCATAACTTTATTAACCTGATGGAATGTAACATTTCTCCACATAACTTTATTAACCTGATGGAATGTAGCATTTCTCCCATAACTTTATTAACCTGATGGAATGTTACATTTCTCCACATAACTTTATTAACCTGATGGAATGTAACAATTCTCCACATAACTTTATTAACCTGATGGAATGTAACATTTCTCCCCATAACTTTATTAACCTGATGGAATGTAACATTTCTCCCATAACTTTATTAACCCGATGGAATGTTACATTTCTCCACATAACTTTATTAACCAGATGGAATGTTACATTTCTCCCCATAACTTTATTAACATGATGGAATGTGTAGGACTGTATTGACCTGTTCATCAGTAAGCTGTGATTCCACTCTGAAAATCCCCGCTATGGAATGCCTCTACATCCCCAGTTACCGTATTTCACAGGATAAACTCCTCTACATCCCCAGTTACCGTATTTCACAGGAGAAACGCCTCTACATCCCCAGTTACCGTATTTCACAGGATAAACTCCTCTATATCCCCAGTTACCATATTTCACAGGAGAAACTCCTCTACATCCCCAGTTACCGTATTTCACAGGAGAAACGCCTCTACATCCCCAGTTACCGTATTTCACAGGATAAACTCCTCTATATCCCCAGTTACCATATTTCACAGGAGAAACTCCTCTACATCCCCAGTTACCGTATTTCACAGGAGAAACGCCTCTACATCCCCAGTTACCGTATTTCACAGGATAAACTCCTCTATATCCCCAGTTACCATATTTCACAGGAGAAACTCCTCTACATCCCCAGTTACCGTATTTCACAGGAGAAACGCCTCTACATCCCCAGTTACAGTATTTCAGATGAGAAACGAATCTATATCCCCAGTTACCATATTTCACAGGAGAAATTCCTCTACATCCCCAGTTACCGTATTTCACAGGAGAAACTCCTCTATATCCCAGTTACTGTATTTCACAGGAGAAACTCCTCTATATCCCTCTTACCGTATTTCACAGGAGAAACTCCTCTATATCCTCAGTTACCATAGCAACACATGCTGTGGAGCAGGAGATATGGTACTCAGGGCTAGCACACATGCTTTAGAGCAGGAGAGATGGTACTCAGGGCTAGCCAAACATGCTGTGGAGCAGGAGCGATGGTACTCAGGGCTAGCCATACATGCTGTAGAGCAGGAGAGATGGTGCTCAGCTCTAGCCAGACATGCTGTAGATTAGGAGAGATGGTGCTCAGGGCTAGCCACACATGCTATAGAGCAGGAGAGATGGTACTCAGGGCTAGCCACACATGCTGTGGAGCAGGAGAGATGGTACTCAGGGCTAGCCACACATGCTGTAGAGCAGGAGAGATGGTGCTCAGGGCTAGCCAGACATGCTGTAGAGCAGTAGAGATGGTACTCAGGACTAGCCACACATGCTGTAGAGCAGGAGAGATGGTGCTCAGCTCTAGCCAGACATGCTGTAGATTAGGAGAGATGGTGCTCAGGGCTAGCCACACATGCTATAGAGCAGGAGAGATGGTACTCAGGGCTAGCCACACATGCTGTGGAGCAGGAGAGATGGTACTCAAGGCTATCCAGACATGCTGTAGAGCAGGAGAGATGGTACTCAGGGCTAGCACACATGCTTTAGAGCAGGAGAGATGGTACTCAGGGCTAGCCACACATGCTGTGGAGCAGGAGCGATGGTACTCAGGGCTAGCCATACATGTTTTAGAGCAGGAGAGATGGTGCTCAGCTCTAGCCAGACATGCTTTAGATTAGGAGAGATGGTGCTCAGGGCTAGCCACACATGCTATAGAGCAGGAGAGATGGTACTCAGGGCTAGCCACACATGCTGTGGAGCAGGAGAGATGGTACTCAGGGCTAGCCACACATGCTGTAGAGCAGGATAGATGGTACTCAGGGTTAGCCACACATGCTGTGGAGCAGGAGAGATGGTACTCAGTGCTAGCCAGACATGCTGTAGAGCAGGAGAGATGGTACTCAGGGCTAGCCACACATGCTGTAGAGCAGGAGAGATGGTAATCAGGGTTAGCCACGCATGCTGTGGAGCAGGAGAGATGGTACTCAGTGCTAGCCAGACATGCTGTAGAGCAGGAGAGATGGTACTCAGGGCTAGCCACACATGCTGTAGAGCAGGAGAGATGGTACTCAGGGTTAGCCACACATGCTGTGGAGCAGGAGAGATGGTAATCAGTGCTAGCCACACATGCTGTAGAGCAGGAGAGATGGTACTCAGGGCTAGCCACACATGCTGTGGAGCAGGAGAGATGGTGCTCATGGCTATCCAGACATGTTGTAGAGCAGGAGAGATGGTGCTCAGGGCTAGCCAGACATGCTGTAGAGCAGTAGAGATGGTACTCAAGGCTAGCCACACATGCTGTAGAGCAGGAGAGATGGTTCTCAGGGCTAGCCACACATCCTGTGGAGCAGGAGAGATGGTGATCATGGCTATCCAGACATGCTGTAGAGCAGGAGAGATGGTACTCAGGGCTAGCACACATGCTGTAGAGCAGGAGAGATGGTACTCAAGGCTAGCTACACATGCTGTGGAGCAGGAGCGATGGTACTCAGGGCTAGCCATACATGCTGTAGAGCAGGAGAGATGGTGCTCAGCGCTAGCCAGACATGCTGTAGATTAGGAGAGATGGTGCTCAGGGCTAGCCACACATGCTGTAGAGCAGGATAGATGGTACTCAGGGCTAGCCACACATGCTGTGGAGCAGGAGAGATGGTACTCAGGGCTAGCCACACATGCTGTAGAGCAGGAGAGATGGTACTCAGGGTTGGCCACACATGCTGTGGAACAGGAGAGATGGTACTCAGTGCTAGCCAGACATGCTGTAGAGCAGTAGAGATGGTGCTCAGGGCTAGCTACACATGCTGTAGAGCAGGAGAGATGGTACTCAGGGTTAGCCACACATGCTGTGGAGCAGGAGAGATGGTACTCAGTGCTAGCCAGACATGCTGTAGAGCAGGAGAGATGGTACTCAGGGCTAGCCGTACATGCTGTGGAGCAGGAGGTATGGTGCTCAGGGTTAGCCAGACATGCTGTAGAGCAGGAGAGATGGTACTCAGGGTTAGCCACACATGCTGTAGAGCAGGAGAGATGGTGCTAAGGGCTAGCCAGACATGCTGTAGAGCAGGAGAGATGTTACTCAGGGCTAGCCAGACATGCTGTAGAGCAGGAGAGATGGTGCTCAGGGCTAGCCAGACATGCTGTAGAGCAGGAGAAGAGGTGCTCAGGGCTTACAACACATGCTGTGGAGCAGGAGAGATGGTACTCAGTGCTAGCCAGACATGCTGTAGAGCAGGAGACATGGTACTCAGGGCTAGCCACACATGCTGTGGAGCAGGAGAGATGGTACTCAGGGCTAGCCACACATGCTGTAGAGCAGGAGAGATGGTACTCAGGCCTAGCCACAATTGCTGTATTGCAGGAGAGATGGTACTCAGGGCTAGCCAGACATGCTGTAGAGCAGGAGAGATGGTGCTCAGGGCTAGCCAGACATGCTGTAGAGCAGGAGAGATGGTGCTCAGGGCTTACAACACATGCTGTGGAGCAGGAGAGATGGTACTCAGGGCTAGCCAGACATGCTGTAGAGCAGGAGAGATGGTACTCATGGCTAGCCAAAATTGCTGTATTGCAGGAGAGATGGTACTCAGGGCTAGCCACACATGCTGTGGAGCAGGAGAGATGGTGCTCAGGGCTATCCAAACATGCTGTAGAGCAGGAGAGATGGTGCTCAGGGCTAGCCATACATGCTGTAGAGCAGGAGAGATGGTACTCAAGGCTAGCCACACATGCTGTGGAGCAGGAGCGATGGTACTCAGGGCTAGCCATACATGCTGTAGAGCAGGAGAGATGGTGCTCAGCACTAGCCAGACATGCTGTAGATTAGGAGAGATGGTGCTCAGGGCTAGCCACACATGCTGAAGAGCAGGAGAGATGGTACTCAGGGCTAGCCACACATGCTGTGGAGCAGGAGAGATGGTACTCAGGACTAGCCACACATGCTGTAGAGCAGGAGAGATGGTACTCAGGGTTAGCCACACATGCTGTGGAACAGGAGAGATGGTACTCAGGGTTAGCCACACATGCTGTGGAGCAGGAGAGATGGTACTCAGTGCTAGCCAGACATGCTGTAGAGCAGGAGAGATGGTACTAGGGCTAGCCGCAAATACTGTGGAGCAGGAGATATGGTGCTCAGGGCTAGCCAGACATGCTGTAGAGCAGGAGAGTTGGTACTCAGGGCTAGCCACAATTGCTGTATTGCAGGAGAAATGGTACTCAGGGCTAGCCACACATGCTGTGGAGCAGGAGAGATGGTGCTCAGGGCTAGCCACACATGCTGTAGAGCAGGATAGATGGTGCTCAGGGCTAGCCACACATGCTGTGGAGCAGGAGAGATGGTACTCAGGGTTAGCCACACATGCTGTAGAGCAGGATAGATGGTGCTCAGGGCTAGCCACACATGCTGTGGAGCAGGAGAGATGGTACTTAGGGTTAGCCAGACATGCTGTAGAGCAGGAGAGATGGTACTCAGGGCTAGCCAGACACGCTGTAGAGCAGGAGAGATGGTACTCAGGGCTAGCCAGACATGCTGTAGAGCAGGATAGATGGTGCTCAGGGCCAGCCAGACCTGCTGTAGAGCAGGAGAGATGGTGCTCAGGGCTTACAACACATAATGTGGAGTAGGAGAGATGGTACTCAGGGCTAGCCACACATGCTGTAGAGCAGGAGAGATGGTACTCAGGGCTAGCAACACATGCTGTGGAGCAGGAGAGATGGTACTCAGGGCTAGCCACACATGCTGTAGAGCATTAGACATGGTACTCAGGGTTAGCCACACATGCTGTGGAGCAGGAGAGATGGTACTCAGTCCTAGCCAGACATGCTGTAGAGCAGGAGAGATGGTGCTCAGGGCTAGCCAGACATGCTGTAGAGCAGGAGAGATGGTGCTCAGGGCTTACAACACATGCTGTGGAGCAGGAGAGATGGTACTCAGGGCTAGCCAGACATGCTGTAGAGCAGGAGAGATGGTACTCAGGGCTAGCCACAATTGCTGTATTGCAGGAGAGGTGGTACTCAGGGCTAGCCACACATGCTGTAGAGCAGGAGAGATGGTACTCAGTGCTAGCCAGACATGCTGTGGAGCAGGAGAGATGGTGCTCAGGGCTAGCCAGACATGCTGTAGAGCACTAGAGATGGTACTCAGGGTTAGCCACACATGATGTAGTGCAGGAGAGATGGTACTCAGGGCTAGCCACACATGCTGTAGAGCAGGAGAGATGGAGCTCAGGGCTAGCCACACATGCTGTGGAGCAGGAGAGATGGTACTCAGGGTTAGCCAGACATGCTGTAGAGCAGGAGAGATGGTACTCAGGGCTAGCCGGACATGCTGTAGAGCAGGAGAGATGGTGCTCAGGGCTAGGCAGACATGCTGTAGAGCAGGAGAGATGGTGCTCAGGGCTAGCCACACATGCTGTAGAGCAGGAGAGATGGTACTCAGGGCTAGCCACACATGCTGTGGAGCAGGAGAGATGGTACTCAGGGCTAGCCACACATGCTGTAGAGCAGGAGAGATGGTACTCAGGGTTAGCCACACATGCTGTGGAACAGGAGAGATGGTACTCAGTGCTAGCCAGACATGCTGTAGAGCAGTAGAGATGGTGCTCAGGGCTAGCTACACATGCTGTAGAGCAGGAGAGATGGTACTCAGGGTTAGCCACACATGCTGTGGAGCAGGAGAGATGGTACTCAGTGCTAGCCAGACATGCTGTAGAGCAGGAGAGATGGTACTCAGGGCTAGCCGTACATGCTGTGGAGCAGGAGATATGGTGCTCAGGGTTAGCCAGACATGCTGTAGAGCAGGAGAGATGGTACTCAGGGTTAGCCACACATGCTGTAGAGCAGGAGAGATGGTGCTAAGGGCTAGCCAGACATGCTGTAGAGCAGGAGAGATGTTACTCGGGGCTAGTCAGACATGCTGTAGAGCAGGAGAGATGGTGCTCAGGGCTAGCCAGACATGCTGTAGAGCAGGAGAAGAGGTGCTCAGGGCTTACAACACATGCTGTGGAGCAGGAGAGATGGTACTCAGTGCTAGCCAGACATGCTGTAGAGCAGGAGAGATGGTACTCAGGGCTAGCAACACATGCTGTGGAGCAGGAGAGATGGTACTCAGGGCTAGCCACACATGCTGTAGAGCAGGAGAGATGGTACTCAGGCCTAGCCACAATTGCTGTATTGCAGGAGAGATGGTACTCAGGGCTAGCCAGACATGCTGTAGAGCAGGAGAGATGGTGCTCAGGGCTAGCCAGACATGCTGTAGAGCAGGAGAGATGGTGCTCAGGGCTTACAACACATGCTGTGGAGCAGGAGAGATGGTACTCAGGGCTAGCAGGACATGCTGTAGAGCAGGAGAGATGGTACTCATGGCTAGCCAAAATTGCTGTATTGCAGGAGAGATGGTACTCAGGGCTAGCCACACATGCTGTGGAGCAGGAGAGATGGTGCTCAGGGCTATCCAGACATGCTGTAGAGCAGGAGAGATGGTACTCAGGGCTAGCACACATGCTGTAGAGCAGGAGAGATGGTACTCAGGGCTAGCCACACATGCTGTGGAGCAGGAGAGATGGTACTCAGGGCTAGCCACACATGCTGTAGAGCAGGAGAGATGGTACTCAGGGTTAGCCACACATGCTGTGGAACAGGAGAGATGGTACTCAGGGTTAGCCACACATGCTGTGGAGCAGGAGAGATGGTACTCAGTGCTAGCCAGACATGCTGTAGAGCAGGAGAGATGGTACTAGGGCTAGCCGCAAATACTGTGGAGCAGGAGATATGGTGCTCAGGGCTAGCCAGACATGCTGTAGAGCAGGAGAGTTGGTACTCAGGGCTAGCCACAATTGCTGTATTGCAGGAGAAATGGTACTCAGGGCTAGCCACACATGCTGTGGAGCAGGAGAGATGGTGCTCAGGGCTAGCCACACATGCTGTAGAGCAGGATAGATGGTGCTCAGGGCTAGCCACACATGCTGTGGAGCAGGAGAGATGGTACTCAGGGTTAGCCACACATGCTGTAGAGCAGGATAGATGGTGCTCAGGGCTAGCCACACATGCTGTGGAGCAGGAGAGATGGTACTTAGGGTTAGCCAGACATGCTGTAGAGCAGGAGAGATGGTACTCAGGGCTAGCCAGACACGCTGTAGAGCAGGAGAGATGGTACTCAGGGCTAGCCAGACATGCTGTAGAGCAGGATAGATGGTGCTCAGGGCCAGCCAGACCTGCTGTAGAGCAGGAGAGATGGTGCTTAGGGCTTACAACACATGCTGTGGAGTAGGAGAGATGGTACTCAGGGCTAGCCACACATGCTGTAGAGCAGGAGAGATGGTACTCAGGGCTAGCAACACATGCTGTGGAGCAGGAGAGATGGTACTCAGGGCTAGCCACACATGCTGTAGAGCATGAGAGATGGTACTCAGGGTTAGCCACACATGCTATGGAGCAGGAGAGATGGTACTCAGTGCTAGCCAGACATGCTGTAGAGCAGGAGAGATGGTACTCAGGGCTAGCCACACATGCTGTAGAGCAGGAGAGATGGTACTCAGGGCTAGCCAGACATGCTGTAGAGCAGGAGAGATGGTGCTCAGGGCTAGCCAGACATGCTGTAGAGCAGGAGAGATGGTGCTCAGGGCTTACAACACATGCTGTGGAGCAGGAGAGATGGTACTCAGGGCTAGCCAGACATGCTGTAGAGCAGGAGAGATGGTACTCAGGGCTAGCCACAATTGCTGTATTGCAGGAAAGGTGGTACTCAGGGCTAGCCACACATGCTGTAGAGCAGGAGAGATGGTACTCAGTGCTAGCCAGACATGCTGTGGAGCAGGAGAGATGGTGCTCAGGGCTAGCCAGACATGCTGTAGAGCACTAGAGATGGTACTCAGGGTTAGCCACACATGATGTAGTGCAGGAGAGAAGGTACTCAGGGCTAGCCACACATGCTGTAGAGCAGGAGAGATGGAGCTCAGGGCTAGCCACACATGCTGTGGAGCAGGAGAGATGGTACTCAGGGTTAGCCAGACATGCTGTAGAGCAGGAGAGATGGTACTCAGGGCTAGCCGGACATGCTGTAGAGCAGGAGAGATGGTGCTCAGGGCTAGGCAGACATGCTGTAGAGCAGGAGAGATGGTGCTCAGGGCTAGCCAGACATGCTGTAGAGCAGGAGAGATGGTGCTCAGGGCTAGCCAGACATGCTGTAGAGCAGAGGCAGTGTGAGCAGGACATTGTTAGTTCTAAACGTCAGGTTTGTCTTCCTTCTCCTAAACACAGACACAGTGTTTTCTCACTACCACTTCGTCCCATCCCTGCTCTGTCTCTGTTTCTGTTTGCCTCCCAAAAGGCACCCTATTCCCTATATAGTGCACTACTTTTAACCAGAGCCCTATTGTTCCTAGTTAAATGTAGCGCACTATATAGGAAATAGGGTGCCATTTGGGAGTGAGTCATCGTGCTGAGCGGACAGGTAAGATGGACGACAAGGCTCCATACAAATGGAGCTCCGAGTGAAACTCTCTCAAGTGTTTGACATTCCTGTCCGTTTGTTGAAAATTCCATCAATTCTTTTTTTTTGTGACATTTGTTGGGACTTTAACCATGGTTAGCCAGAGAACCAGCCAAGGTCACAGTACTGTACTTTTCATCCCAAATGCACATCCTATTCCCTATTTAGTGCACTACTTTAGACCAGAACCCTATGGAACGTTATAGTCAAAGGTATAAAATAAATAGAGTGCTTTTTTTTGGACAAACCGTTGGCTACAAGAGGACCATTGAAATAGAGTTGATAGCTTTTAGGGGTCTACTCACTCTTAAATATGTTTACTCTACTTCTAAAATGGTTTGGGAATAAAAGTCCTACTTTGTTATACATGGCCATATTCCATTTGATGTGTAAATTCTTCAAGAGATCTAGTGTCCCGGAGCCTGTCAAAGGGGCCCAAGTGATATCATGAATGGCTGATACACATTTCTCAAAGGCCAGTCTGCCACTCACACGGAACAAAACAAAATATGAATTCAGAAATTAAATCCAGATTTTTTTTACAAGTTCCAGAGACAACTCGTCATCTTCTGTTCAGGATGAGACTGAATGACAGGGTGTTTAGGGGTCTCTCACTATAACTCTCTCGCTCTCTCTCTCCTTTCAAAAGGGCTTTATTGGCATGGGAAACATATGTTTACATTGTCAGGGCAAGTGAAATTGATAATAAACAAAAGTGAAATAAACAATGAAAATGTACAGTAAACATTACACAAATGCAACCAGTAGTAATGGTGGTAGAGATATTAGAAGTATAAATACTACTAGAAGTAATGGTGGTAGAGATATTAGAAGTATAAATACTACTAGTAGTAATGGTGGTAGAGATATTAGAAGTATAAATACTACTAGTAGTAATGGTGGTAGAGATATTAGAAGTATAAATACTACTAGTAGTAATGGTGGTAGAGATATTAGAGGTATAAATACTACTAGTAGTAATGGTGGTAGAGATATTAGAGGTATAAATACTACTAGTAGTAATGGTGGTAGAGATATTAGAAGTATAAATACTACTAGTAGTAATGGTGGTAGAGATATTAGAGGTATAAATACTACTAGTAGTAATGGTGGTAGAGATATTAGAGGTATAAATACTACTAGTAGTAATGGTGGTAGAGATATTAGAGGTATACAAACTACTAGTGGTAATGGTAGCATAGATATTAGAGGTATAAACACTACTAGTGGTAATGGTAGTATAGATATTAGAGGTATAAACACTACTAGTGGTAATGGTAGTATAGATATTAGAGGTATAAATACTACTAGTGGTAATGGAAATAGAGATATTAGAGGTATAAACACTACTAGTGGTAATGGTAGTATAGATATTAGAGGTATAAACACTACTAGTGGTAATGGTACTAGTGGTAATGATACTAGTGGTAATGATACTAGTGGTAATGATACTAGTGGTAATGGTAGTAAGGATATTAGAGGTATAAATACTACTAGTGGTAATGATACTAGTGGTAATGATACTAGTGGTAATGATACTAGTGGTAATGGTAGTAAGGATATTAGAGGTATAAATACTACTACTGGTAATGCTAGTATAGATAGTAGAGGTATACATGATACTAGTGGTAATGGTGGTAGTAGAGATAGTATCAATGTCCCTATTAATGATTTATTATAGAAGGCGGAAACGGCAGTAGGCGCTGTTGCGCCTTCTTCCCCACACTGTCAGTGATGTCGAGGAACTTTTTTCCTTGCACAACACTCCCACAGCCCTCACCTCCCCCCTAAAGACTGTCTCGTCATTGTTGGCAGTCAGGCCTACTACTGTTGTCTTCTGCAAACTTGATGATTGAGTTGGAGGTGGCTGAGCGTGCACCCTTGTGGAGCCCCTGTCTTGAGGATCAGAGAAGTCGAGGTGTTGTTTCCTACCTTCACAACCTGGGGGCGGGCCATGAGGAAGTCAAGGCCCCAGTTGCGCAAGGCGGGGTTGAGACCCACCGCGTAATGATGAGCTTGGAGGGTACTATGGTGTTGAATGCTGAGCTGTAGTGAATGAACAGCATTCTCACATAGGTATTCCTCTAATCCAGATGGGTTAGGGCAGTGTGCAGTGTGACAGCGATTGCATCGTCTGTGGATCTATTGGGGCGTTAAGCAAATTGAAGTGGGTCTAGGGTGTCAGGTAAGGTAGGGGTGATATGGTCCTTAACTAGCCTCTCAAAGCACTTCATGATGACAGAAGTGAGGGCTACGGGGAGATAGTCATTTAGTTAAGTTTCTTGGGTACAGGAAAAATGATGGACATCTTGAAGCAAGTGGGGACAACAGACTGGGATCGGGAGAGATTGAATATGTCCGTAAACACTCCAGCCAGCTGGTCTGCACATGCTCTGAGTATGCTGCTAGGGACGCTGTCTGGGCCGGGAAGCCTTGTGAGGGTTAAAAAGTTCATGTGTATGTATTTAGCTAAGGTGTATGTAAACTTCCGACTTCAACTGTACACCTTAGACAAATAAATTTAAACTCAGTTTTCCTCAGTTCTCTCCCTCCCCCTCTATCTGTCTCTGTCTCTCTCTCTCTCTGTCTCTCTCTCTCTCTGTCTCTCTCTCTGTCACTCTCTCTGTCTCTGTCTCTCTCTGTCTGTCTCTCTCTCTCTCTCTCTCCCTCCCCCTCTGTCTGTCTCTCTCTCTCTCTCTCCCTCCCCCTCTCTCTCTCTCTGTCTCTCTCTCTTTCTCTCTCTCTCTCTCTGTCTCTCTCTCTGTCTCTGTCTCTGTCTCTGTCTCTGTCTCTGTCTCTCTCTCTCTCTCTCTCTCTCTCTCTCTGTCTCTGTCTCTCTCTGTCTCTCTCTGTCTCTCTCTCTCTCTCTCTCTCTCTATCTCTCTCTCTCTCGCTCTCTCTCTCTCTCCTAACATGAGCAATGAGGTTTCTATGACAACCACTGGGTTGCGAAAAGGGATGATTGTAGGCTCATACAGCAGCTGGCTTTCCTCTCTGGTATCCATCCCACCCCTCAGTCTCATCCCGCTCTCCCTTTAGCTAGCTGCCTCTGAAAAGAGAGGGAAGAGACTGGCTCTCCTCTCTGGTATCCATCCCACCTCTCAGTCTCATCCCTCTCTCCCATTTAGCTAACTGCCTATGAGAAGAGAGGGAAGAGAGGGAATCAGGGGAAGCAGAGAATGAAGAGAGAGAGGATTTGAATTGATACTCTGTAAACAACGGGGATAAGTCTCTACAACAGAGGGGATTGAAGGAATAGTGGAGTTAGAGTGTGATGAGTGGAAGAGGGGAGAGTCACAACTGTCTCTATCTGTCTGTCTCTCTGTCTCTCTCTCTCTTTCTCTCTCTCTCTCTCTCTCTCTTTCTCTCTCTCTCTCTCTCTCTCTCTCTCTCTCTCTCTCTCTCTGTCTCTCTCTCTTTCTCTCTCTCTCTCTCTCTCTCTCTCTCTCTCTCTCTCTCTCTTTCTCTCTCTCTCTCTCTCTCTCTCTCTCTC
This sequence comes from Oncorhynchus mykiss, assembly GCF_013265735.2. NCBI lineage: Eukaryota > Metazoa > Chordata > Actinopteri > Salmoniformes > Salmonidae > Oncorhynchus > Oncorhynchus mykiss. Next base: position 49,772,041 of record NC_048586.1, on the reverse strand, counting down.
TCTCTCTCTCTCTCTGTCTCTGTCTCTGTCTCTCTCTCTCTCTCTCTCTCTCTCTCTCTCTCTCTCTCTCTCTCTCTCTCTCTCTCTCTCTCTCTCTCTCTGTCTCTGTCTCTCTCTCTCTCTCTCTCTCTCTCTCTCTCTCTCTCTCTCTCTCTCTCTCTCTCTCTCTCTCTCTCTCTCTCTCAACTCCTCCTTTCCTAGTTGTTGGAACGCTGTCTGGTGCAATCATCTCCCTGCTTTATGTATTTATTTATTTTCGTTATCACGTTTCACCACAAAACAACACATGGCGGTAATCTGGTTTGTAAATTATTCCCAGTGCTGGAAAATCCCTTTTCGTCCTCATATTTCCCATCCCAATAACTATCCCAAGAACGTAACATATCTGCCAGTTCTGTAAATTGGAAGTTGCTCCAGAGGTATTCAAGCTGTTTCTATCTACGTCCTGTTTCAGTGCAGCACTTCTGATCAGAGTCCTGAGGGCGCTATGTAGGGACTAGAGTGTTATTTTGGATACAGACTCTGTCTTTATCTGCTCACAGCAGAACGGAGAAGCTTCCCTCTCAAATCACTACAGTCGGACACTTCAGTGGCTTTGGATTAGATTTTTAGAGTCCCGGTAATACAACCCCTATTTAAACACTAACTCATGTCTACAGTATGGAGGATATTTAAACACTAAACACTAACTAATGTCTACAGTCTGGAGGATATTTAAACACTGTCTCATGTCTACAGTCTGGAGGATATTTAAACACTAAACACTAACTCATGGCTACAGTATTATAATATATTTAAACACTAACTCATGTCTACAGTCTGGTGGATATTTAAACACTAAACACTAACTCATGTCTACAGTATTAGAATATATTTAAACACTAACTCATGTCTACAGTCTGGAGGATATTTAAACACTAACTCATGTCTACAGTCTGGAGGATATTTAAACACTGTCTCATGTCTACAGTCTGGAGGATATTTAAACACTAACTCATGTCTACAGTATTAGAATATATTGAAACACTAAACACTAACTCATGTCTACATTATCAGAATATATTTAAACACTAACTCATGTCTACAGTATGGAGGATATTTAAACACTAAACACTAACTCATGTCTACAGTATTAGAATATATTTAAACACTAACTCATGTCTACAGTATTAGAATATATTGAAACACTAAACACTAACTCATGTCTACAGTATTAGAATATATTTAAACACTAACTCATGTCTACAGTATTAGAATATATTGAAACACTAAACACTAACTCATGTCTACATTATTATAATATATTTAAACACTAACTTATGTCTGCAGTATGGAGGATATTTAAACACTAAACACTAACTCATGTCTACATTATTAGAATATATTTAAACACTAACTTATGTCTACAGTCTGGAGGATATTTAAACACTAACTCATGTCTACAGTATGGAGGATATTTAAACACTAGCTCGTGTCTACAGTATTAGAATATATTTAAACACTAACTCATGTCTACAGTATTAGAATATATTTAAACACTAACTCATGTCTACAGTCTGGAGGATATTTACACACTAAACACTAACTCATGTCTACAGTATGGAGGATATTTAAACACTGTCTCATGTCTACAGTATGGAGGATATTTAAACACTAAACACTAACTCATGTCTACATTATTAGAATATATTTAAACACTAACTCATGTCTACAGTATGGAGGATATTTAAACACTAAACACTAACTCATGTCTACAGTATTAGAATATATTTAAACACTAACTCATGTCTACAGTATTAGAATATATTGAAACACTAGCTCGTGTCTACAGTATTAGAATATATTGAAACACTAAACACTAACTCATGTCTACAGTATTAGAATATATTTAAACACTAACTCATGTCTACAGTCTGGAGGACATTTAAACACTAAACACTAACTCATGTCTACAGTATTAGAATATATTTAAACACTGTCTCATGACTACAGTATTAGAATATATTTAAACACTAACTCATGTCTACAGTATTAGAATATATTTAAACACTAACTCATGTCTACAGTATGGAGGATATTTAAACACTGTCTCATGTCTACAGTATGGAGGATATTTAAACACTAAACACTAACTCATGTCTACATTATTAGAATATATTTAAACACTAACTGATGTCTACAGTATGGAGGATATTTAAACACTAAACACTAACTCATGTCTACAGTATTAGAATATATTTAAACACTAACTCATGTCTACAGTATGGAGGATATTTAAACACTGTCTCATGTCTACAGTATTAGAATATATTGAAACACCAAACACTAACTCATGTCTACAGTATTAGAATATATTTAAACACTAACTCATGTCTACAGTCTGGAAGATATTTAAACACTAGCTCATGTCTACAGTATTATAATATATATAAACACTAACTCATGTCTACATTCTGGAAGATATTTAAACACTAAACACTAACTCATGTCTACAGTATTAGAATATATTTAAACACTAACTCATGTCTACAGTCTGGAAGATATTTAAACACTAGCTCATGTCTACAGTATTATAATATATATAAACACTAACTCATGTCTACATTCTGGAGGATATTTAAACACTAAACACTAACTCATGTCTACAGTCTGGAATATATTTAAACACTAACTCATGTCTACATTATGGAGGATATTTAAACACTAACTAGTGTCTAAAGTATTAGAATATATTTAAACACTAAACACTAACTCATGTCTACAGTCTGGAAGATATTAAACTCTAAACACTAACTCATGTCTACAGTATGGAGGATAAGTCTGTCTGTCTGTCTGTCTGTCTGTCTGTCTGTCTGTCTGTCTGTCTGTCTGTCTGTCTGTCTGTCACTGCCTGCCGGAAACAGAAACACAGTTTGGATGGAAAATTCCTCATGATACGCAAGGAAATCCCATTCTCTGTAAATCTATGTGTTTTTGACACAAACGGCATGATAGCCACTAACAGTCCCCAGATAGTACTAATAGACATCAGAACTCTGGCAGGATCCATACATCAACTCAGATAACTTCAAATTAGAGCAAGACATCCACATGCCTTGGACTGGGCTGGAGGACACAGGGAAGGATGTCTGCTGAGTTAAAGAGACATGTCCGGTAATACCTGATATGAATGTAGATCTCTGGAGAAGCTCTGCGTAGCGAGCAGTATAATGACCAGAGTTGTCCCGGTCATTTTACTGGTCACCTTTCACTCCAAAAAATACAACCCCACCAAACCTCTACATCTTCAGTGTCATTACATCAGATAAACCTGAAGTCAACTTCACAACTTAACTAACCTCCTACATCAGATAAACCTGAAGTCAACTTCACAACTTAACTAACCACCTACATCAGATTAACCTGAAGTCAACTTCACAACTTAACTAACCTCCTACATCAGATAAACCTGAAGTCAACTTCACAACTTAACTAACCTCCTACATCAGATTAACCTGAAGTCAACTTCACAACTTAACTAACCTCCTACATCAGATTAACCTGAAGTCAACTTCACAACTTAACTAACCTCCTACATCAGATTAACCTGAAGTCAACTTCACAACTCAACCAACCTGCAGAATAAGCAT
>NC_048586.1:49715912-49763412 GCF_013265735.2 Oncorhynchus mykiss | reverse complement strand
CCATCCTCTCCTCTCTCCACCCTCTCTATCCTCTCTCCATCCTCTCCTCTCTCCATCCTCTCTCCACCCTCTCCTCTCTCCGTCCTCTTCACCCCCACTATTAAAAATGCAACTCCAACAGCATCAAAACTTTATCCAACATTTCCAAATGAGTCTATAATCACATAGGCATATCTCTGCATCCTAATTGAAAATTACTTCAACATTAATTTGGCCCTAACTATCTGCTATGGTAAAGGTACAATTTATCTTGGGGGTTGATGGATTAAATTGAGTTGAAAACATTAACGTAATCACCTTGGAGAGTACTTTAAAAACTCAATTTAATCCTCAACATTTAATTAACCCATTTGAGATGTGAGACCTCATGTCCCAAAAATATACATCCACATAATAACATGATACCTGCGCCACAAATGGCACCCTATTCCCTATATAGTGCACTACTTTTGACCAGAGCCCTAGTTGAAAGAAGTGCACTGAAGGTGCCATTTGGGACACAGTCTGAATGAGTAATGACACTAACTTCAAATGTGTTTTAGTATTTAATGCTGAAATTGTTATAAAACATGTATACAAATGGTCAGCTTATTATTGTTACACGATATCGATCAAGATCAATTAATATTTTTGAGAACAAATATGGATAAATTATTGTTTATTCCCTCAGATTTGGCATTCTGTGAAGACCAAGAGGACATTCAGATTGGAACTGTGTTTAACTAACATGTAAATTACTAAAACACTAAAACATGCTCAACAAGGATATGTACTGTATAAATGCATAGAGATGTTTGTTTTTTATGATGGAATGTTCAACATCTCAACCAAACCACTAAGCCACAAAGTTAATAAGTCAGAAAAAAAGGCAGGATGTACCGTGGTCTCTCTTTGTATGTCCATACTAACCCATGGGAAGGAGGGAGAGAGAGATAGGGAGAGATAAAGAATGAGAGAGAGTGGAGAGATCTCCTCTCCTCTCCTCTCCTCTCCTCTCCTCTCCTCTCTTCTCTTCTCTTCTCTCATCTTCTCTTCTCTTCTCTTCTCTTCTCTTCTCTTCTCTTCTCTTCTCTTCTCTTCTCTTCCCTTCCCTTCCCTTCCCTTCTCTTCTTCTCCTCTCATCTTCCTCTCTCCTCTCCCTCTCCTCTTCGTCTCCTCTCCCTCTCCCTCTCCTCTCGTCTCCTCCTCCTCCTCTTTCTCTCCTGTCCTGTCCTGTCCTCTTCCTCTCCTCTCCTCTCCTCATCTTCCTCTCTCTCTCCTCTCGGCTCCTCTTCCTCTTTCTGTCCTGTCCTCTTCATCTCCTGTCCTCTCCTCTCCTCTCCCTCGCCTCTCCTCTCCTCTTCCTCACCTCTTCATCTCCCTCTCTCCTGCCCTTTTCCTCTCCTCTTCCACCCTTTTCCTGTCCTCTCCTGTGCTCTTCCTCTTCCGCTCCTCTTCTGTCCTCTCCTCTTCTGCCCTCTCCTGTTCTGTCCTCTCCTCTTCTGTCCTCTCCTCTTCTGTCCTCTCCTTTTCCTCTCATGTCCTGTCTTCTCCAGTCCTGTCCTCTTCATCTCCTATTTTCCTCTCCAGTAGCCATAGTTTCATCTCTCACTAAACCATCAACTGTCTAGGACAAACACAGAGACAACTTGTTGTGGTTGGGACCTGCAGACTAGCTATGTTTCAGCCAAACAATAAAATATCAACATTCTGATTACCGGCTCCTCTACATAATAATAATAATTAGACACAAATTACTAATCGAGTTTAAAGAACCTTCGTTAGTCTAAAGCGACTAAGTGGTGAATAATTAGCCTGCGTCCCAAATGAAACCATATTCACCATAGTAACGCACTACGGAGGGAACAGGGTGCAGTTTGGGAGGTAGACACTAAGAACACAATAGAGCTGCATTATAAGGTTAAAACAGAGGAAGCTAAGGACACCATGGAGCGTTATGGTGGTGTGTGTGTGTGTGTGTGTGTGTGTGGCCACAACCTTGTTTGGCAAATATAGAAAACGCATGTGCATTCTAGTTACAGTATGTGCAGTGTCTCAGAGTTGGGCTGTAGTTAGATAGACTGTTGTCTCAGAGTTGGGCTGTAGTTAGACTGTTGTTTCAGAGTTGGGCTGTAGTTAGACTGTTGTTTCAGAGTTGGTCTGTAGTTAGACTGTTGTCTCAGAGTTGGGCTGTAGTTAGATAGACGGTTGTTTCAGAGTTGGGCTGTAGTTAGATAGACTGTTGTTTCAGAGTTGGGCTGTAATTAGATAGACTGTTGTTTCAGAGTTGGTCTGTAGTTAGACTGTTGTCTCAGAGTTGGGCTGTAGTTAGATAGACTGTTGTTTCAGAGTTGGGCTGTAGTTAGATAGACTGTTGTTTCAGAGTTGGGCTGTAATTAGATAGACTGTTGTTTCAGAGTTGGGCTGTAGTTAGATAGACTGTTGTTTCAGAGTTGGGCTGTAGATAGATGGACTGTTGTTTCAGAGTTGGGCTGTAGTTAGATAGACTGTTGTCTCAGAGTTAGGCTGTAGTTAGATAACACCAAGGTTGAAACATTATTTGATATCCTTTCTCTGGGTTGGCCTGGCGGTATCCCCCTCCTCCTCGTCCTCCTCCCCATCTCCCTCCTCCCCATCCTCCTCCCTCCTCCTCATCCCTCCTCCTCCTCATCCTCCCTCCTCCTCCTCCTCTACCCCTCCTCCTCCCCTTCCCCCTCCTCCTCCTCTCCCTCCTCCTCCCTCCTCCTCCTCCTCTCCCCCTCCTCTCCCTCCTCCTCCTCCTCCTCCCTCCTCCTCCTCCTCCCTCCTCCCCCTACTCCTCCTCCCCCAACCCTTCCTCCTCTCCCTCCTCCTCCTCCCTCCTCCTCCCCCACGGATCATGGAGTCATAGCGGGGACCTGTGAGGGGCAGAGTGGGGGAAGGTGATAGTACCCTGGGTCGGGTTGGCGGGGCTCACCCCCGGAGGGGTAATTGGGGTAGGATGGCTCAGGGCCGAGGTAGTGACCAACCCAGCCTGGGAGCTGCAGGGGGAACCCCTCAGTAGGATCCATGTGGCCCCGCCTAGAAGGGAAGAGAAGGAGAAGAGGAAGAAGGTTAGGAATGTGGGATGGTCATTACAGCCTGTTTCAGTCCAGCAAATCTGAATTTACAAGACCGACCAAAGGGTCCAACCATTTCTCGCTCTCTCATTATGAGGCTGGAAGCCAGTCTATACTGTACATCAGTATATAGTGTACCATCAGTCTACACTGGACATCAGTCCATACTAGACATCAGTCTATAGTGGACATCAGTCTATACTAGACATCAGTCTATAGTGTACCATCAGTCTATATTGGACATCAGTCTATACTGGACATCAGTCTATACTAGACATCAGTCTATACTGGACATCAGTCTATACTGGAAGTCAGTCTATACTGGACATCAGTCTATACTGTACATCAGTCTATACTGGACATCAGTCTATAGTGTACCATCAGTTTATACTCTACATCAGTCTATACTGTACATCAGTCTATAGTGTACCATCAGTCTATACTGGACATCAGTCTACAGTGTACATCAGTCTATAGTGTACCATCAGTCTATACTGGACATCAGTCTATACTGTACATCAGTCTATAGTGTACCATCAGTCTATAGTGTACATCAGTCTATGCTGTACATCAGTCTATACTGGACATCAGTCTATACTGGAAGTCAGTCTATACTGGACATCAGTCTATACTGTACATCAGTCTATAGTGTACCATCAGTCTATATTGGACATCAGTCTATACTGGACATCAGTCTATACTAGACATCAGTCTATACTGGACATCAGTCTATACTGGAAGTCAGTCTATACTGGACATCAGTCTATACTGTACATCAGTCTATACTGGACATCAGTCTATAGTGTACCATCAGTCTATACTGTACATCAGTCTATACTGGACATCAGTCTATAGTGTACCATCAGTCTATACTGGACATCAGTCTACAGTGTACATCAGTCTATAGTGTACCATCAGTCTATACTGGACATCAGTCTATACTGTACATCAGTCTATAGTGTACCATCAGTCTATAGTGTACATCAGTCAATGCTGTACATCAGTCTATACTGGACATCAGTCTATACTGGAAGTCAGTCTATACTGTACATCAGTCTATAGTGTACCATCAGTCAATAGTGGAAGCCAGTCTATACTGTACATCAGTCTATACTGGACATCAGTCTATACTAGACATCAGTCTATACTAGACATCAGTCTATACTGGACATCAGTCTATGCTGGACATCAGTCTATACTGGACATCAGTCTATACTAGACATCAGTCTATGCTGGACATCAGTCTATACTGGACATCAGTCTATACTGGACATCAGTCTATAGTGTAGCATCAGTCTATACTGTACATCAGTCTATACTGGACATTAGTCTATACTGGACATCAGTCTATGCTGGACATCAGTCTATACTGGACATCAGTCTATAGTGTAGCATCAGTCTATAGTGTAGCATCAGTCTATAGTGTACCATCAGTCTATAGTGGACATCAGTCTATACTGTACATCAGTCTATACTGTACATCAGTCTATAGTGTACATCAGTCTATACTGTACATCAGTCTATACTGGACATCAGTCTATACTAGACATCAGTCTATACTGGACATCAGTCTATGCTGGACATCAGTCTATACTGGACATCAGTCTATACTAGACATCAGTCTGTGCTGGACATCAGTCTATACTGGACATTAGTCTATACTGGACATCAGTCTATAGTGTAGCATCAGTCTATACTGGTCATCAGTCTATACTGGACATCAGTCTATACTGGACATCAGTCTATAGTGTAGCATCAGTCTATAGTGTAGCATCAGTCTATAGTGTACCATCAGTCTATAGTGGACATCAGTCTATAGTGTAGCATCAGTCTATAGTGTAGCATCAGTCTATAGTGTAGCATCAGTCTATAGTGTAGCATCAGTCTATACTGTACATCAGTCTATGCTGGACATCAGTCTATACTGGACATCAGTCTATAGTGTAGCATCAGTCTATAGTGTAGCATCAGTCTATAGTGTACATCAGTCTATAGTGTAGCATCAGTCTATAGTGGACATCAGTCTATAGTGTACATCAGTCTATACTGGACATCAGTCTATGCTGGACATCAGTCTATACTGGACATCAGTCTATAGTGTAGCATCAGTCTATAGTGTAGCATCACTCTATAGTGTAGCATCACAGGAAAACCATCTGTAAAGCTGAGCAGTGTGCTGAAAATACGGGATGTGTCCCAATAGCACTCTATTCCTTATGAAGTGCATTACTTGTGAACAGAGACATATGGAAAGTAGTGCACTATATAGGGAACAGATGGTTAGCAGATGTTAATGGTCACATGGTTAGCAGATGTTGTTGGTCACATGGTTAGCAGATGTTAATGGTCACATACACATGGTTAGCAGATGTTATTGGGAGTGTAGCCAAAATGCTTGTGCTTTCAAGGGTTCAGACAATGCAGTAATATCTAACAAGTAATCTAACGATTCCACAACAACTACCTAATGCATACAAATCTAAGTAAAGGTATGGCATAATAATATACACACATTTATGTGAACCACGGCAGAGGGGCATAGGCAAACATGCAGTAGATGGTATAAAATACATCTGACTACAGGGTCAGAGGTCATCTCTAACACATTGTCGTGACTGGACTTCAACATGAATCTGAAAACTAACTATGTTTAATCATTTACCCAATTTAAATGAACCATGTAACAATCAATTCATTAGGATATGGGGCACCACGAGAGCGAATCTTTAAAGAGTTGCCATCTCACGGATGAAACTCTAAAAAGGTCACATCTATAAACAGTCCACTTATTAATCATAAACCTCGTATCATATCATTATTCTGAACAGTCGTAACCTCCTTGGATCTGCAAAAAAACAGACTTACTTATGATTCAGTAACAAACTGGTTTAATTATTTATTTACTAGCTAATTAAATGGGAACACAGGATAAACATACACACACTCTGCACCAGTTATTGACCGGAAATGTAATACGCTGAAAACAAGTCCCTAGCGGACTGACAACAACATGGCTGCTTGTTAAAGAAGCGATGGGGAGAGAGAGAGAGAGAGAGAGAGGGACAGAGACACTTAACATTGCCACATTCAGACACTCCTCTCACCTACAATAACCATATATATAAACATTCAGAAACTCCTCTCACCCACAATAACCATATACATTAACATTCAGAAACTCCTCTCACCCACAATAACCATATACTTTGCACACGAACTGCCGTCCGCTTTGAGAAAGAATTCATGAATGTATTTACGTGAAATGCCTGGGGTTCGCCCGGGGTTCGCCCGGGGATTGGGCTTGTAAGGCTCTGATTGTCCAAAATGGTTCCAACAACTCTTTTACTGTTGTTCTTCTTTGTAGATGTCCAGTATCCGGTGACTTGTTGTGTCGTCCTGAACAGAACTACAGAGTTGATTTTCCTTGCATTTGCAATTGAAGATACTTCTTTGAAGGTAGGCTTAGCCAGCCGTATCGATGGTTCCCCAATGTGGGGATGAGAGCAGTGTAATACGATGGTTTTAGCAGAGCAACAGCATGGTCTTATTTAAATTCGAAGGATTTCAACGGATACTTTCCTTAGGACAGCTAAATCAGCCGTACCAGTGATTGTCCCTTCCGGACAATCACTGGTACGGCTGATTTAGCTGTCCTAAGGAAAGTTTATCTTCTCCACCTCTCCACCTCGTGTTGAGATTCAAAGTTCAAACCATTTTAAATGTGTAACTGCCGCTTTCACGCTTTTTATGGTTCAATGTGTTGATTTCTTAACCTCAAGTTCCAACATTTTTAATGACATCACAAAATAACAAACAAAATGACATTAGTGTTCTATAGATCGCCTGTGTCCCCATGTTCTACGTTCTACGTTACAAATGTTGTTACAGTATTTTCTTTTGAACGTGTTAGAGTTTCAGTGGGCAAAAGGGTTTGTTGAGACAAAGCACATTCCTTTGGTGTATTTGGCTCTCCTCCCTTGATTTACAACGTGAGTTAGTTCTTTCCTTCCCTCTCTACAGGTGAAAGGGGGTCTGATTGAAGTTATTCATTGCAAACCTGATATGACATATTTGGATTGTCGTGGACAGTCATGACAACATGTTATAGACAGTACCAGTCAAAGTTGACACACCAATTCATTCAATAGTGAAGACATCACAACTATAAAACAACACATGTGGAATCATGTGGTAACCAAAAAAAGTGTTAAAACAAATGAAAAGAGATTTTAGATTCTTCCATGTAGCCACCCTTTGCCTTGATGAAAGCTTTGCACACTATTGGCATTATCTCAACCAGCTTCATGAGGTAGTCACATGGAATGCATTTCAATTAACAGGTGTGCCTTGTTAAAAGTTCATTTGTGGAATTTCTTTCCGTCTGAATGCGTTTGAGCCAATCAGATGTGTTGTGAGAAGGTAGAGGCGGTATACAGAAAACAGCCCTATTTGGTAATTTCTTCACTATTATTCTACCATGTAGAAAATAGTAAAAATAAAGAAAAACCCTGGAAAGAGTAGGTGTGTCCAAACTTTTGACTGGTACTGTACATATGTTTATGTTGTCATTTAGCAGACATTCTTATCCAGAACAACTTGAGGTTAAGGTCAAATTCGCAGCATTTTTTTCCCCACCTAGTCATCTCGGGGATTCAAACCAGCGACCTTTAGTTTTACTGGCCCAATGCTCTGAACCACTAGGCAACCTGTCACGCAAGACAGGGTCAGAATGGGTTGGTAGTTGGTCTGGGAGGGAGGTTCATTATCAATGAAATAATCCGGTCTTTCCCAACAAATTAATCAACTCCAACATTTGAACATGAACATTCACTTTTTTGATGTTCACTTCATGTACACTGCATGCAACATGCAAACATTTCTAAGATTTTACTGAGTTACAGTTCGTATTAGGAAATTGAAATAAATTCATTAGGCCCTAATCTATGGATTTCACATGACTGGGAAAACAGATATGCATCTGTTGGTCACAGATACCTTAAAAAAATGTAGGGGCGTGGATCAGAAAACCAGTCAGCATCTGGTGTGACCACCATTTGTCTCATTTAGCACATAGAGTTGATCAGGCTGTTGATCAGACTGTTGATCAGGCTGGTGATCAGACTGTTGAACAGGCTGGTGATCAGGCTGTTGACCAGGCTGTTGATCAGACTGTTGATCAGGCTGTTGACCAGGCTGTTGATTGCAGCCTGTGGAATGTTGTCCCACTCCTCTTCAATGGCTGTGCGAACTTGCTGATTATTGTTGGGAACTGTAACAAGGTGTCATACACGTCGATCCAGAGCATCCCACACATGCTCAATGTGTGTATTGTCTGGTGAGTCTGTAGGCCATGGAAGATCTGGGACATTTTCAGCTTCCAGGAATTGTGTCCAGATCCTTGGGACATGGGGCATATATACATACCACAACCCCACTGCCACCATGGGGCACTCTGTTCACAACGTTGACATCAGCAATACGCTCGCCCACAAGACACCATACACGCTGTCTGCCTAGTAGACAGAATGAGATGCCATCTGCCCAGTACAGTTGAATCCGGGATTCATCCATGAAGAGTACACTTCTACAGCCAGTGCCCATCGAAGGTGAGCATTTGGCCACTGAAGTCAGTTACGACTCTGAACTGCAGTCAGGTCAAGACCTTGGTGAGGAACAAAGAGCAACAGAGAAGGTTTCTGAAAGTTTGTGCAAAGCTACAGTTTCTGTTGATCTCAGAAGATCCTGGACTGGAGTGGTTACACATGGTCTGTGGTTGTGAAGCCGGTTGGACAGACTGCCAAATTCTCTAAAATGATGTTGGAGGAGTCTTATAGTAGAGAAATTAACATTCATTTATGTGGCAATAGCTTTGGTAGACATCTCTGCAGTCAGTATGCCAATTCCCTCAAAACTTGAGACATCTGTGACATTGTATTGTGTGACAAAACTGCATATTTTCGAGTGGCCTTTTATTGTCCCCAGCACAAGGTGCACCTGTGTAGTAATCATGCTGTTTAGCCAGCTTGATATGCCACATCTGTCAGGTGGATGGATTATCTTGGTAAAGGAGGAATCCTCACTAACAGGGATGTAAACAAATGTGTACACAACATTTGAGAAAAATAAAGCTATGGAACATTTATGTGATATTTTATTTTGGCTCATGAAACAAGGGACCAACACTTTACATGTTGGATTTACATTTTTGTTCAGTATGTATATAGCTTCTTGTCTAGAGAGTTTGGACTGTTCACAGTGCACTCTGTCCCTCCTGTCTGCCCCTTTGTATAGGACAGACAGAGATACAGAGACAGAGAGAGAGAGAGAGAGAAAAGGAGAGAGAGAGACAGAGAGAGAGAAAAAGAGAGAGAGAGACAAAGAGAAACAAAGAACGAGAGAGAGAGAAAGACAGAGAGAGAGACGGAGAGAGAAAGACAAAGAGAGACAGAAAGAGAGAGAGAGAGACAGAGAGTGTAAGGGAGTGAGAGAGAGACAGAGACAAAGAGAGAGAGAGAAAGAGAGACAAAGAGAGACAGAAAGAGAGAGAGACAAAGAGAGACAAAGTGAGACAGAAAGAGAGAGAGACAACGAGACAGAGAGATAAATCAAATCAAATCAAATTTCAAATTTCAAATCAAATTTTATTTGTCACATACACATGGTTAGCAGATGTTAATGCGAGTGTAGCGAAATGCTTGTGCTTCTAGTTCCGACAATGCAGTAATAACAAGTAATCTAACTAACAATTCCAAAACTACTGTCTTGTACACAGTGTAAGGGGATAAAGAATATGTACATAAGGATATATGAATGAGTGATGGTACAGAGCAGCATAGGCAAGATGCAGCATAGGCAAGATAGACAGAGAGAGCGAGATAGAGAACATGAGAGAAAGACAGAGAGAGAGAGAGAGAGAGAGAGAGAGTGACCTGTTTGTGACATGTTGCCACGAGAAAAGGGCAACCAGTGAAGAACACACACCATTGTAAATACAACCCATATTAATGCTTATTTATTTTATCTTGTGTCCTTTAACCATTTGTACATTGTTAAAACACTGTATATATATATATATATATATATATATATATATATATATATATATATATATATATATATATATATATATATATATATATATAATATGACATTTGTAATGTCTTTACTGTTTTGAAACCTCTGTATGTGTAATGTTTACTGTTAATTTTTGTTGTTTTTCACTTTATATATTCACTTTGTATGTTGTCTACCTCACTTACTTTGGCAATGTTAACGCATGTTTCCCAAGCCAATAAAGCCCTTGAATTGAATTGAATTGAATTGAGAGACAGAGAGAGAGAGAGAGAGAGAGAGAGTTTGAGTTTTTATAAAACCTTTATTTTTTACTCAAGTGTTAACATAAATAATGACACACTGCCTTTTCAGAAATGAAATAACAAAATGTAATTCCTAAACAAAAATAAATACATAACATATACATTCAACTTATTTCAGCAGCAAAAAATAATTTCCCCTCCTCTACAAAACAAAGTGCTCCTTCGTAAGCCCACTTCTCCTCAAATAATAGGAGATCTTTTACAGCTGAAAAGAACTCAAAATCTACTTTTATTCTTGCTTTCACTAAACCTTTAAAAACACATCTTACATCCTGCCCATATCCCGTTTCTATCTTATGTTTCCTACTCAGAAAAATTGACATCTTAGCTTGTCCCAAAATAAAATTTAACATTTGACATTTTCTTTTCTGTTGTTTACTATATTGAAACCCCAAAATAAAAACAGTGTTATTGAAAAACTCCCCTACTGCTTTAAACAAAGATTCCAACATTTCCAATAGTGGTTTTATCCTCTCACACTCCATAAAACAGTGAAAAATGGTTTCTCTTATATTACAAAAAGGACATCCATCTCTAACATCTGAGTTAATAACAGATACAAAAGCATTAACTGCAATGATGCCATGTAAAACCCTCCATTGCATATCACCAGTACCCTTTTGTAACGGTGGTTTGTACAGTGCTCTCCATGCTGGCTTTACCTTGTCATCAATGCCCAATTTTACCCTCCATGGAGTATCTTTTCTATTTTTCAATTTATCTTTATTCAACACCTTGACACACCCCCTATACAATTCCTTCCCATTCACCTCATCCAAACCCACCTCCTCCAACCCTCTCAAATCCAGCAATAACGCCTTTCTTTCTGACTCTGGGATATTTGGTGTAATCCCTAGTTTTGGAAATGAGACGTCTTCATCTTGCACCTTCTTCTTGTGGCTACTAAGCATATCCCATTCTTCCGCTGACAGAGCCTTCCTACAGCTCCCCAGCATTTGTCCGACAATCCTTTCCGACCTCATCCCCAAATGTTCTGCCACCCTTCTTCCATCCATTAAGGCGGGCCCAGCCATGGCCATTAACTGTCTTAAGGTGATGATTTTCCCCTTCACCAGAATCTTGGAGAAATGTGGAACAGCTGCAGTTGTACAGTCCAGTCTCGCCCCATACACCAGAGGTTCCTCCAACAGCCAATGCACTGACTCCGCTGAAGTTCTTCTGGACACCTTCATTATGCTCCACACTCTGAGAAGGCCTCTATAAAACGGAGGTACTCCCTCCCTAGAAATCTGGCTACTATCAACCAGAAATAAAGCCTTCTTTAAACCTAATCCTCCAACCCTCTGTAATATAAGACCTGCCACCCCTCTCCACACCACATTTTCCGGTCCATAAAGCAGCCTTTGAATAAACTGAAACCGGAAAGCAGCAGCCCTACTAGCAAGATGTACAAGACCTTGTCCCCCCTCCTCTTTTGACAAATACAAAACACTTTGTGGAACCCAGTGATATTTATCCCAAAAGAAATCCACAATAATTGCCTGTATCTTAGCCAGAAGGCCAGATGGTGGTTCTAAAACTGACAACCGATGCCATAGTGCAGAGGCAATCACATTGTTAACTATAATAGTGCGCCCTCTATATGACATACGAGATAGTAACCAACGCCATCTCCTCATCCTCCCTTCCACCATTTCAACCACCCCACTCCAATTTTTTTCCATAGTCCCCTCATCTCCTAGATACACTCCAAGATACTTAAAACCTCCCTTACACCATTCCAGCCCCCCTGGCAAAGCCATGATCCCTCCAGACCATTCTCCAATCTGTAAAGCACAACTCTTTTCCCAATTTACCTTTGCAGAGGATATT
Organism: Oncorhynchus mykiss; assembly: GCF_013265735.2. NCBI lineage: Eukaryota > Metazoa > Chordata > Actinopteri > Salmoniformes > Salmonidae > Oncorhynchus > Oncorhynchus mykiss. The sequence goes on along the minus strand of NC_048586.1, from coordinate 49,751,126 downwards.
CCCCTAAAACGATCAACCATTAGACTCAAACTATCCACCTCCGCTTGATTTTTCACTAGCACAACTACATCATCAGCATAGGCTGAAAGACGAATAGGAGGAATATCCTCTGAAAGGCACACCCCTGCAATGCGACTTCTAATGCTATTTAGTAGTGGCTCTATAGCAATAGCATATAACATCCCAGACATAGAACATCCCTGCCTAATACCTCTACACACTTTAAAAGGAGCACTCAAACCACCGTTAACTTTCAATACACTTTCAATGTCACCATATATCACCTTTATCATGGCAATAAAACCAGAGCTGAACCCAAACGCCTCAAACGTGTGCCATAAATATTGATGTTCAACTCGGTCAAATGCCTTTTCCTGATCAATTGAAATTAGACCAGCATCCAACCCAATAGCCTTAGAGACGTCCAAAAAATCACGAATCAGAGAAATGTTATCCCCTATCTGCCTGCCAGGAACACAGTAGGACTGATCCGTATGTATGATTTGCCCCATCACCTCCTTCAGCCTGTTGGACAAAGCCTTTGACAATATTTTATAATCAGTACACAATAAAGCCACCGGCCTCCAGTTCTTCACCTCCCTCAGGTCACCCTTTTTAGGCAGTAGGGTGAGGACAGCCCTTCTGCAGCTTATTGGTAGTAACCCTCCGGTTAAACTATCATTAGCTACTTCTAACCAATCCTCTCCCAACATAGCCCAAAAAGACTTAAAAAAGTCAACGGGAAGCCCATCAATGCCTGGTGCCCTTCCATTTTCCATGCCATTTAATGCAGTGTATAAATCCTGCAAAGACAATGGTTGCTCAAGCTCAACCTGAGCTTCTGCAGGCACCTTTGGGAGCCCATCAAAGAACTGCTGTGTCACTGTTTTGTCCTCTTTGTACTCACACTTGTAGAGCTCAGCATAGAACTCTACTGCCCTCTTTCTAATTTCACTAGGGCTAGTGAGCTCTTGTCCAACAGCTGATTTGAGACAATGAATAATTTTTCTTTGTCCATTCTTTTTCTCTAAACCAAAGAAAAATTTGGATGAGGCATCCATTTCAGATATGCCCTGAAATTTACTTCTCACCAATGCCCCCTGTGCTCTGATACCCAGCAGATCTGCCAATGCAGCTTTTCTCCTCTTGAGGGCCTGAGTATGGCCTCGATCTCCTGTGGTCTCAACCAACGTCATGAGTTCCACTATTTCAATCTCTAGGGCTTTCATTGATCTGGTGATATCCTTGGTGACATTCTCCGTGTATTGATTACAAAATTGTTGAATCTGGATTTTCCCTATATCCCACCATTGTTGAAGGGATACAAAACTGGTCTTTTGAGACCTCCACCTCTCCCAAAAAAAACTGAAACAATTCCTGAAGTGAGCATCACTCAATAAAGTTATATTAAAATGCCAGTATGCGCTTTTAGGTTTTACATCGTTAATGAACACCACCTCTGTTATTAAACAATGATCAGAAAATCCCACTGGAGTTATCACACTTGATTTACAGACCTGAGATTGATGCTCAAAAACATAAAACCTATCTAACCTGGCCATAGAGATGATGTTCTCTCTCACATGCGCCCAGGTGTACTGCCTTGTTCTTCCATGTTGACTCCGCCAAATATCACACAGTTCATTTGTTACAATAAGGCGTTTTAAAAACGTCCTTGAGGCTATATGAGGTTCTTGGTGATTTCTATCTAAATCGCTAACTGTGCAGTTAAAATCCCCAGCAATAAACAAATAATCTTCTTTGTTACATTTCTCAATGGTATTTGATAATGTCTCTAAAAAACATACCCTCTCAACTGTCACCACTGGGGCATATACATTTATCAGACACATATTGATGTTTTCATACCTTGCTCTAACTTTTAATAACCTCCCCTCAACTACCTCTTCAACCTCATATGACAAAGGCAAAAACCCTTTTGAGAACAAGATAACCACACCCCCACTTTTTGAGTTTTTATGACTACACACCACTGTCCCCCCCCACTCCTGTTGCCACATAACTTCATTTTCCAAATTACTATGCGTTTCTTGTAGAAAAATTATGTCACTTCCCTTTCCCCTCATTAACTCATACACCATGGCTCTTTTTTTAACATCTCTTGCCCCATTTACGTTTAAAGAAGAGATCTTAAAACTGCTCATGGATAAGAAAAAAATACAGAGGAAGATACAGCCACCACATCTCTTTACAGAGTTAAAACTGCAACTGAACTCTTTCATTTTCTTTAGAATTTGCATCACTTATTACTCTCGTGACCACTTTCTTGAGTCTAGCAATTTCAGGGCTTTTCAAACCTCCCCCTGTAATTTTTGACATCAGAAACTTTGCTGATTCAATAAACAATTCACGTTCAGGGAAAAAATCAGTTACATTGTAATCCTGCATATATTTCTTCCCTTTTGTCAACTTCAGAAATTGACGTATCTTCTCGATCCCATACCTCCCTTCCACCCCATCTATCTCACTATATTGTTGTGACGCGTCAGATGACTCACTCTCGCTATCCTCCCCAGAAGAAAACCCCATCTCTACAACCTGTTCATCTTCACCTGATTTATCCATCTCTACCTTTCTCTTAGAATTAGACCCTTCACCACCCCTTAAATTCTTCCTTTTAGTCCTCGGTATTTTGAAAACATCCGCTTCTTTTTCCGTTATTTCAATCTCCTCTTGACCTCCAATTTCATTTTCCAGCACCACCTCAGCGACTGCAGTCGCAATCTCACCTAGTGTTTCCCCTCCCTCTTTGTTCTGATCTACCACAATTGCCCCCGTATCCACAATGCCTTCCTCTCCTACTTTTCCAACCACATCTGCCCACCTTCTCTCTTCCCCTACACCTGTAGTATTTTCATCCCTTCGCTGTGGTACGTTAGTTGCACCCGCACTAAAGCTACTACCAGGCTCAGCGCGTTCATTCTCGGGACAATTACGCACCAAATGCCCCTCTCTTCCACATCCAAAACATTTCATTGATTCAGTAGATGCATAAAAGACATAATCAAATCCATCAATCTTAAAACTAAACGCTAAATTCAGTTCATCTCCTTCCTTTTTTAAAATCATATGCACTTGTCTCCTATGAGACACGACATGTTTCAACAACGGAGATTTGCATCCAAAAAGAACCTTCTTTATTGTAGATACGATTTGACCATGGCGAGATAACTCTCGCTCTAACACTTCATCTCTAACAAATGGTGGCACGTTAGAAAGCATAACTTTCTTCGCAGGATTCATAAGCGGAAATACCGGCGTCTGTGTCTCCCGCAACACAACACCCCTCTCAACTATCTTATTCACCTTTTCAATTGAATCTAAGAATATCACTACAGCGCTATTCATCCTTGAGGCTGATTTAATGCTATCATACCCAATGATAGCACCCACAGCCAAGCTACATTCTTCCACTGAACACCCAGCCGCAGCAGGAATTTTTACTCCATGCCTCCGACTAAGTTTTTCAAACTCTACATTTCCGCGAGTGGCCATTGCAACCAGCCCCACCCGCTGGTTGTGCCCTCGCGAAAAACCAACCTCAAAGATCCCACCACCCCTATACGTGCTTAGTGATAGTTAAACAATATACCCTTAAAACAACTAAACTAATCAATATATATATATGTACATACCAAAACCCAATAGAGTGAAAAGAAATTCCATTCGTTCTCACAATCACTCCTGCTTGACGACTCACTCCCAGCATGCACTCCGAGAGAGAGAGAGAGAGAGAGAGAGAGAGAGAAAGAGAGAGACCACTCACTAACCACTCACTAAACCCTGTCTCAGGGCCAAATACAACCACTCACTAAACCCTGTCTCAGGGCCAAATACAACCACTCACTGGAACCCTGTCTCAGGGCCAAATACAACCACTCACTAAACCCTGTCTCAGGGCCAAATACAACCACTCACTAAACCCTGTCTCAGGGCCAAATACAACCACTCACTAAACCCTGTCTCAGGGCCAAATACAACCACTCACTAAACCCTGTCTCAGGGCCAAATACAACCACTCACTAAACCCTGTCTCAGGGCCAAATACAACCACTCACTGGAACCCTGTCTCAGGGCCAAATACAACCACTCACTAAACCCTGTCTCAGGGCCAAATAAAACCACTCACTAAACCCTGTCTCAGGGCCAAATACAACCACTCACTGGAACCCTGTCTCAGGGCCAAATAAAACCACTCACTGGAACCCTGTCTCAGGGCCAAATAAAACCACTCACTAAACCCTGTCTCAGGGCCAAATACAACCACTCACTAAACCCTGTCTCAGGGCCAAATACAACCACTCACTAAACCCTGTCTCAGGGCCAAATACAACCACTCACTAAACCCTGTCTCAGGGCCAAATACAACCACTCACTGGAACCCTGTCTCAGGGAAAAATACAACCACTCACTAAATCCTGACTCAGGGCCAAATACAACCACTCAGTAAACCCTGTCTCAGGGCCAAATAAAACCACTCACTGGAACCCTGTCTCAGGGCCAAATACAACCACCCACTAAACACTGTCTCAGGGCCAAATACAACCACTCACTAAACCCTGTCTCAGGGCCAAATACAACCACTCACTGGAACCCTGTCTCAGGGCCAAATAAAACCACTCACTAAACCCTGTCTCAGGGCCAAATACAACCACTCACTGGAACTCTGTCTCAGGGCCAAAGAAATCCACTCACTGGAACCCTGTCTCAGGGCCAAATACAACCACTCAGTAAACCCTGTCTCAGGGCCAAATAAAACCACTCACTGGAACCCTGTCTCAGGGCCAAATACAACCACTCACTGGAACCCTGTCTCAGGGCCAAATACAACCACTCACTAAACCCTGTCTCAGGGCCAAATACAACCACCCACTAAACCCTGTCTCAGGGCCAAATACAACCACTCACTAAACCCTGTCTCAGGGCCAAATACAACCACTCACTAAACCCTGTCTCAGGGCCAAATACAACCACTCACTAAACCCTGTCTCAGGGCCAAATACAACCACTCACTGGAACCCTGTCTCAGGGAAAAATACAACCACTCACTAAACCCTGTCTCAGGGCCAAATACAACCACTCACTGGAACCCTGTCTCAGGGCCAAATAAAACCACTCACTGGAACCCTGTCTCAGGGCCAAATACAACCACTCACTAAACCCTGTCTCAGGGCCAAATACAACCACTCACTAAACCCTGTCTCAGGGCCAAATACAACCACTCACTAAACCCTGTCTCAGGGCCAAATACAACCACTCACTAAACCCTGTCTCAGGGCCAAATACAACCACTCACTAGAACCCTGTCTCAGGGCCAAATAAAAACACTCACTGGAACCCTGTCTCAGGGCCAAATACAACCACTCACTAAACCCTGTCTCAGGGCCAAATACAACCACTCACTAAACCCTGTCTCAGGGCCAAATACAACCACTCACTGGAACCCTGTCTCAGGGCCAAATACAACCACTCACTAAACCCTGTCTCAGGGCCAAATACAACCACTCACTGGAACCCTGTCTCAGGGCCAAATAAAACCACTCACTAAACCCTGTCTCAGGGCCAAATACAACCACTCACTGGAACTCTGTCTCAGGGCCAAATAAATCCACTCACTGGAACCCTGTCTAAGGGCCAAATACAACCACTCACTAAACCCTGTCTCAGGGCCAAATACAACCACTCACTGGAACCCTGTCTCAGGGCCAAATAAAACCACTCACTAAACCCTGTCTCAGGGCCAAATACAACCACTCACTGGAACTCTGTCTCAGGGCCAAATAAATCCACTCACTGGAACCCTGTCTCAGGGCCAAATACAACCACTCAGTAAACCCTGTCTCAGGGCCAAATAAAACCACTCACTGGAACCCTGTCTCAGGGCCAAATACAACCACCCACTAAACCCTGTCTCAGGGCCAAATACAACGACCCACTAAACGCTGTCTCAGGGCCAAATACAACCACTCACTAAACCCTGTCTCAGGGCCAAATACAACCACTCACTAAACCCTGTCTCAGGGCCAAATACAACCACTCACTGGAACCCTGTCTCAGGGCCAAATACAACCACTCACTAAACCCTGTCTCAGGGCCAAATACAACCACCCACTAAACCCTGTCTCAGGGCCAAATACAACCACTCACTAAACCCTGTCTCAGGGCCAAATACAACCACTCACTAAACCCTGTCTCAGGGCCAAATACAACCACTCACTAAACCCTGTCTCAGGGCCAAATACAACCACTCACTGGAACCCTGTCTCAGGGAAAAATACAACCACTCACTAAACCCTGTCTCAGGGCCAAATACAACCACTCACTGGAACCCTGTCTCAGGGCCAAATAAAACCACTCACTGGAACCCTGTCTCAGGGCCAAATACAACCACTCACTAAACCCTGTCTCAGGGCCAAATACAACCACTCACTAAACCCTGTCTCAGGGCCAAATACAACCACTCACTAAACCCTGTCTCAGGGCCAAATACAACCACTCACTAAACCCTGTCTCAGGGCCAAATACAACCACTCACTAGAACCCTGTCTCAGGGCCAAATAAAAACACTCACTGGAACCCTGTCTCAGGGCCAAATACAACCACTCACTAAACCCTGTCTCAGGGCCAAATACAACCACTCACTAAACCCTGTCTCAGGGCCAAATACAACCACTCACTGGAACCCTGTCTCAGGGCCAAATACAACCACTCACTAAACCCTGTCTCAGGGCCAAATACAACCACTCACTGGAACCCTGTCTCAGGGCCAAATAAAACCACTCACTAAACCCTGTCTCAGGGCCAAATACAACCACTCACTGGAACTCTGTCTCAGGGCCAAATAAATCCACTCACTGGAACCCTGTCTCAGGGCCAAATACAACCACTCACTAAACCCTGTCTCAGGGCCAAATACAACCACTCACTGGAACCCTGTCTCAGGGCCAAATAAAACCACTCACTAAACCCTGTCTCAGGGCCAAATACAACCACTCACTGGAACTCTGTCTCAGGGCCAAATAAATCCACTCACTGGAACCCTGTCTCAGGGCCAAATACAACCACTCAGTAAACCCTGTCTCAGGGCCAAATAAAACCACTCACTGGAACCCTGTCTCAGGGCCAAATACAACCACCCACTAAACCCTGTCTCAGGGCCAAATACAACGACCCACTAAACGCTGTCTCAGGGCCAAATACAACCACTCACTAAACCCTGTCTCAGGGCCAAATACAACCACTCACTAAACCCTGTCTCAGGGCCAAATACAACCACTCACTGGAACCCTGTCTCAGGGCCAAATACAACCACTCACTAAACCCTGTCTCAGGGCCAAATACAACCACCCACTAAACCCTGTCTCAGGGCCAAATACAACCACTCACTAAACCCTGTCTCAGGGCCAAATACAACCACTCACTAAACCCTGTCTCAGGGCCAAATACAACCACTCACTAAACCCTGTCTCAGGGCCAAATACAACCACTCACTGGAACCCTGTCTCAGGGAAAAATACAACCACTCACCAAACCCTGTCTCAGGGCCAAATATAACCACTCACTGGAACCTTGTCTCAGGGCCAAATAAAACCACTCACTGGAACCCTGTCTCAGGGCCAAATACAACCACTCACTAAACCCTGTCTCAGGGCCAAATACAACCACTCACTAAACCCTGTCTCAGGGCCAAATACAACCACTCACTAAACCCTGTCTCAGGGCCAAATACAACCACTCACTAAACCCTGTCTCAGGGCCAAATACAACCACTCACTAGAACCCTGTCTCAGGGCCAAATAAAAACACTCACTGGAACCCTGTCTCAGGGCCAAATACAACCACTCACTAAACCCTGTCTCAGGGCCAAATACAACCACTCACTAAACCCTGTCTCAGGGCCAAATACAACCACTCACTGGAACCCTGTCTCAGGGCCAAATACAACCACTCACTAAACCCTGTCTCAGGGCCAAATACAACCACTCACTGGAACCCTGTCTCAGGGCCAAATAAAACCACTCACTAAACCCTGTCTCAGGGCCAAATACAACCACTCACTGGAACTCTGTCTCAGGGCCAAATAAATCCACTCACTGGAACCCTGTCTCAGGGCCAAATACAACCACTCAGTAAACCCTGTCTCAGGGCCAAATAAAACCACTCACTGAAACCCTGTCTCAGGGCCAAATACAACCACCCACTAAACACTGTCTCAGGGCCAAATACAACCACTCACTAAACCCTGTCTCAGGGCCAAATACAACCACTCACTAAACCCTGTCTCAGGGCCAAATACAACCACTCACTAAACCCTGTCTCAGGGCCAAATACAACCACTCACTGGAACCCTGTCTCAGGGCCAAATAAAACCACTCACTAAACCCTGTCTCAGGGCCAAATACAACCACTCACTGGAACTCTGTCTCAGGGCCAAATAAATCCAATCACTGGAACCCTGTCTCAGGGCCAAATACAACCACTCAGTAAACCCTGTCTCAGGGCCAAATAAAACCACTCACTGGAACCCTGTCTCAGGGCCAAATACAACCACCCACTAAACACTGTCTCAGGGCCAAATACAACCACTCACTAAACCCTGTCTCAGGGCCAAATACAACCACTCAGTAAACCCTGTCTCAGGGCCAAATAAAACCACTCACTGGAACCCTGTCTCAGGGCCAAATAAAAACACTCACTGGAACCCTGTCTCAGGGCCAAATACAACCACTCACTAAACCCTGTCTCAGGGCCAAATACAACGACCCACTAAACGCTGTCTCAGGGCCAAATACAACCACTCACTAAACCCTGTCTCAGGGCCAAATACAACCACTCACTAAACCCTGTCTCAGGGCCAAATACAACCACTCACTGGAACCCTGTCTCAGTGTGTCCCAGTGTGTCTCAGTGTGTCTCAGTGTGTCTCAGTGTGTCTCAGTGTGTGTCTCAGTGTGTCTCAGTGTGTGTCTCAGTGTGTCTCAGTGTGTCTCAGTGTGTCTCAGTGTGTGTCTCAGTGTGTCTCAGTGTGTGTCTCAGTGTGTGTCTCAGTGTGTGTCTCAGTGTGTGTCTCAGTGTGTCTCAGTGTGTCTCAGTGTGTCTCAGTGTGTGTCTCAGTGTGTCTCAGTGTGTGTCTCAGTGTGTGTCTCAGTGTGTGTGTGTCTCAGTGTGTGTCTCAGTGTGTGTGTGTCTCAGTGTGTCTCAGTGTGTCTCAGTGTGTGTCTCAGTGTGTGTCTCAGTGTGTGTGTGTCTCAGTGTGTGTGTGTCTCAGTGTGTCTCAGTGTGTGTGTGTGTGTCTCAGTGTGTGTGTGTGTCTCAGTGTTTGTGTCTGTGTGTATGTGTGTGTTAAGGGCCAGAGGAAACAGACATCCCAAACACGATGAGCATGCAGCTAATCTATTTCCAGTGGTGACCACCCACAAGGTCTGGACAGTAGGGCGTCTGTGTGTGTGTGTGTGTGTGTGTCAGGCTTCAGCGCTGATCATCTGTCATCTTGAAATATTATTGGCCCTGGCCCCTCTGATGTCACCAGGGCACTGATAAGGTGGGACTGGATGAGTGGAAGGGAAAAAGGAGGAAGAGGAGGAGGAGGAAGAGGAGGAGGAGGAAGAGGAGTAGGAGGAATGAGGAGTAGGAATTACGGGAGGAGGAAGAGGAGGAGGAGCATGACTGTGGAGGAGGAGTGAGGGGAGGAGGAAGAGGAGGAGGAGGAGGAGGAATGTGGAGGAGAAATGAGGGGAGGAGGAAGAGGAGGAGGAGGAATGAGGAGTAGGAATTACGGGAGGAGGAAGAGGAGGAGGAGCATGACTGTGGAGGAGGAGTGAGGGGAGGAGGAAGAGGAGGAGGAGGAGGAGGAATGTGGAGGAGAAATGAGGGGAGGAGGAAGAGAATGAGGAGGAGCATGAATGTGGAGAAGTGAGGGGGAGGGGAAGAGGAGGAGGATTGTAGAGGAGGAGTGAAGGGGAGGAGGAAGAAAAGGAAGAGGAATGTGGAGGAGGAGTGAGGGGAGGAGGAAGAGGAAGAGGAGGAGGAATGTGGAAGATGAGGAGGAATGTGGAGGAGAAATTAGGAGGAATATGGAGGAGAAGTGAGGGGGAGGGGGAGGAGGAAGAGGAGGAGGAATGTTGAGGAGAAGTGAGGAGGAATATGGAGGAGAAGTCAAGGGGAGGGGAGGAGGAAGAGGAGGAGGAATGTGGAGGAGGAGTGAGGAGGAATATGGAGGAGAAGTGAGGGGGAGGGGGAAGAGGAGGAGGAGGAAGAGGAGGAGGAATGTGAAGGAGGAGGAGGAAGAGGAGGAGAAGGAAGAGGAGGAGGAATGTGGAGGAGGAGGAGGAGGAATGTGGAGGAGAAGTGAGGGAGAGGAGGAAGAGGAGGAGGAGGAGGAAGAGGAGGTCTGTGCAGGAGAAATGAGGGGAAGGAGGAAGAGGAGGAGGAGGAGGAATGTGGAGGAGAAGTGAGGTGGAGGAGTAAGAGGCGGAAGAGAAGGAGTGTGGAGGGAAGAGGGAGAAGAAGGAGGAAGAGGAGGAGGAGGAGGAGTGTGGAGGAAGGAGGAGGAGTAGGAGGAGGAAGAGGAGGAGAGGGAGGAGGAAGAGGAGGATAAGAGGATAAATATTTAGGATAAGGAGGTGGAGGAGGAGGGAGGACTATGAAACATCATTACTGCAGGTAGAGTATCAATCTGGACACATTTGGCAATGAACAGCACCTGGTCCTTCAAGGTAACTGAGATAGAAGGAGAAAAAAACATTAAAAACCCTTTGGTCTGTTCAGTAGTCTGTCTGTGCTCGCCAGGCTAGATTGTATTGTACCTTAGTGTTCTGCAAGGGTTGGTCCAGTAAGTTAAGACTGAGTACAAGGAGGTGGTCTAGAGGGAATAAATCTGGTCTGGACTGTTGTCTAGAGGGAATACAGCTGGCCTAGAGGGAATACAGCTAGTCTAGAGGGAATACAGCTGGCCTAGAGGGAATACAGCTGGCCTAGAGGGGATATAGCTGGCCTAGAGGGAACACAGCTGGCCTAGAGGGAATACAGCTGGCCTAGAGGGAATACAGCTGGTCTAGAGGGAATACAGCTGGTCTAGAGGGAACACAGCTGGCCTAGAGGGAATACAGCTGGTCTAGAGGGAACACAGCTGGCCTATAGGGAATACAACTGGTCTAGAGGGGATATAGCTGGCCTAGAGGGAATACAGCTGGTCTAGAGGGAACACAGCTGGCCTAGAGGGAATACAGCTTGTCTAGAGGGAACACAGCTGGCCTATAGGGAATACAGCTGGGCTAGAGGGAATACAGCTGGTCTAGAGGGAATACAGCTGGCCTAGAGGGGATATAGCTGGTCTAGAGGGAATACAGCTGGCCTATAGGGAATACAGCTGGCCTAGAGGGAATACAGCTGGCCTAGAGGGAACACAGCTGGACTAGAGGTAACACAGCTAGTCTAGAGGGAATACAGCTGCCCTATAGGGAATACAGCTGGTCTAGAGGGAATACAGCTGGTCTAGAGGGAATACAGCTGGCCTAGAGGGAATACAGCTGGACTAGAGGGAACACAGCTGGCCTAGAGGGAATACAGCTGGACTAGAGGGAATACAGCTGGTCTAGAGGGAATACAGCTGGTCTAGAGGGAATAAAGCTGGCCTAAAGGGAATACAGCTGGTCTAGAGGGAACACAGCTGGACTAGAGGGAATACAGCTAGTCTAGAGGGAATACAGCTGGCCTATAGGGAATACAGCTGGCCTAGAGGGAATACAGATGGACTAGAGGTAACACAGCTAGTCTAGAGGGAATACAGCTGCCCTATAGGGAATACAGCTGGCCTAGAGGGAATACAGCTGGCCTATAGGCAATACAGCTGGCCTATAGGGAACACAGCTGGCCTAGAGGGGATATAGCTGGCCTAGAGGAAATACAGCTGGTCTAGAGGGAATAAAGCTGGCCTAGAGGGAACACAGCTGGCCTAGAGGGAACACAGCTGGTCTAGAGGGAGCACAGCTGGCCTAGAGGGTATACAGCTGGCCTAGAGGGAATGCAGCTGGCCTAGAGGGAATACAGCTGGTCTAGAGTGAATACAGCTGGTCTAGAGGGAATACAGCTGACCTAGAGGGAATACAGCTAGTCTAGAGGGAATACAGCTGGCCTAGAGGGAATACAGCTGGTCTAGAGGGAATACAGCTGGTCTAGAGGGAATACAGCTGGACTAGAGTGAATACAGCTGGTCTAGAGGGAATACAGCTGGTCTAGAGGGTATACAGCTGGTCTAGAGGGAACACAGCTGGCCTAGAGGGAATACAGCTGGCCTAGAGGGAATACAGCTGGCCTAGAGGGAATACAGCTGGTCTAGAGGGAATACAGCTGGCCTAGAGGGAACACAGCTGGCCTAGAGGGAATACAGCTGGCCTAGAGGGAATACAGCTGGTCTAGAGGGAATACAGCTGGTCTAGAGGGAATACAGCGGGACTAGAGGGAATACAGCTGGTCTAGAGGGAATACAGCTGGTCTAGAGGGAACACAGCTGGCCTAGAGGGAATACAGCTGGCCTAGAGGGAATACAGCTGGTCTAGAGGGAACACAGCTGGCCTAGAGGGAACACAGCTGGTCTAGAGGGGATATAGCTGGTCTAGAGGGAATACAGCTGGACTAGAGGGAATACAGCTGGTCTAGAGGGAATACAGCTGGTCTAGAGGGAATACAGCTGGCCTAGAGGGAATACAGCTGGCCTAGGGGGAATACAGCTGGACTAGAGGGAATACAGCTGGTCTAGAGGGAACACAGCTGGCCTAGAGGGAATAACAGTAGAGATGGACTGTGAGGAGGGCTGTCTAGAGATAATTACAGAGATGGACTATGAGGAGGGCTGTCTAGAGATAATAACAGTAGAGATGGACTGCGAGGAGGGTTGTCTAGAGATAATTACAGAGATGGACTATGAGGAGGGCTGTCTAGAGATAATAACAGTAGAGATGGACTGCGAGGAGGGTTGTCTAGAGATAATAACAGTAGAGATGGACTGTGAGGAGGGCTGTCTAGAGATAATTACAGAGATGGACTATGAGGAGGGCTGTCTAGAGATAATAACAGTAGAGATGGACTGCGAGGAGGGTTGTCTAGAGATAATAACAGTAGAGATGGACTGTGAGGAGGGCTCTCTAGAGATAATAACAGTAGAGATGGACTGTGAGGAGGGCTGTCTAGAGATATTAACAGTAGAGATGGACTGTGAGGAGGGCTGTCTAGAGATAATAACAGTAGAGATGGACTGTGAGGAGGGCTATCTAGAGATAATAACAGTAGAGATGGTCAGGTCTCTGAATGTTTTGCCTGAGGCATACTATTACTAACCTACTCTTCTGACAATAGTAGTGCTGTTTAGCTCAACAATGCCGAAGATAGCTCAAGTCCTGCCAGCAACTCAATTAGCTAGGAGCAGCTTGGAGCAGCTGGGGCTCTGTGGGCTTACAGGAGATTGAAGCTGCACGCCATTATGTACCGAGCCTTAGCCACCCTTACTCCAAATACAGGGATACCCCTTATTTTGTTCACCCTCACATAGATCCCAAACGATCGAAGGGTAGACCTCTCATGTACCCCTAAATATGTGTGTGTGTCTGCTTGTGTGAGTGAGGGTCTTGGTGTGGTGGAGAGATGTATTAGAGAGATGAATGGAGAGATACATAGAGATGGATAGAGATGAATGGAGAGACGAATGGAGATGAATGGAGAGATGAATAGAGATGAATGGAAAGATGAATAGAGAGATGTATTGGAGAGATGTATTGGAGAGATGTATTGGAGAGATCAATAGAGATGAATGGAGATGAATAGAGAGATGAATAGAGATGAATAGAGAGATGAATAGAGATGAATAGAGATGAATAGAGACGAATAGAGATGAATAGAGAGATGTATTGGAGAGATTAATAGAGAGATGAATAGAATAGAGATGAATAGAGATGAATAGAGATGAATGGAGATGAATGGAGAGATGAATAGAGATGAATAGAGATGAATGGAGAGATGAATAAAGATGAATGGAGAGATGAATGGAGAGATGAATGGAGATGAATGGAGAGATGAATGGAGAGATGAATAGAGATGAATAGAGAGATGAATAGAGATGAATAGAAAGATGTATTGGAGAGATGAAGAGAGATGAATAGAGATGAATGGAGAGATGAATAGAGATGAATAGAGAGATGAATAGAGATGAGTAGAAAGATGTATTGGAGAGATGAATAGAGATGAATAGAGATGAATAGAGAGATGAATAGAGATGAATAGAAAGATGTATTGGAGAGATGAAGAGAGATGAATGGAGATGAATGGAGAGATGAATAGAGAAGAATGGAGAGATGAATAGAGAGATGAATAGAGATGAATAGAGAGATGAATAGAGATGAATAGAGATGAATAGAAAGATGTATTGGAGAGATGAAGAGAGATGAATGGAGATGAATGGAGAGATGAATAGAGATGAATGGAGAGATGAATAGAGATGAATAGAAAGATGAATAGAGATGAATAGAGAGATGAATAGAGATGAATAGAGATGAATAGAGATGAATAGAGAGATGAATAGCGAGATGTATTGGAGAGAAGAATAGAGATGAATAGAAAGATGAATAGAGATGAATAGAGAGATGAATAGAGATGAATAGAGATGAATAGAGAGATGAATAGCGAGATGTATTGGAGAGATGAATAGAGATGAATAGAAAGATGAATAGAGATGAATAGAGATGAATAGAAAGATGTATTGGAGAGATGAAGAGAGATGAATGGAGATGAATGGAGATGACTGGAGAGATGAATAGAGATGAATGGAGAGATGAATAGAGATGAATAGAGAGATGAATAGAAAGATGTATTGGAGAGATGAAGAGAGATGAATGGAGATGAATGGAGAGATGAATAGAGATGAATAGAGATGAATAGAGAGATGAATAGAGAGATGAATAGAGAGATGTATTGGAGAGATGAATAGAGTTGAATAGAGAGATGTATTGGAGAGATGAATAGAGAAAAATAGAGATGAATAGAGATGAATAGAGATGTATGGAGAGATTTTTCAGAGCGATGCATGTTTTAGTGTGCAATGGGACAGAGCATTATCCGTCTACTAGGCCGATGGTAAGGCATTGTGTCCCAAATGGCACCCTATTCCCTATATCGTGCACTACTTTAAAAGCACCCTATTCCCTAAATAGTGCACTACTTTAATAGCACCCTATTCCCTAAATAGTGCACTACTTTAATAGCACCCTATTCCCTATATAGTGCTTTAATAGCACCCTATTCCCTATATAGTGCACTACTTTAATAGCACCCTATTCCCTAAATAGTGCACTACTTTAATAGCACCCTATTCCCTATATAGTGCACTACTTTAATAGCACCCAATTCCCTAAATAGTGCACTACTTTAATAGCACCCTATTCCCTATATAGTGCACTACTTTAATATGCACCCTATTCCCTAAATAGTGCACTACTTTAATAGCACCCTATTCCCTAAATAGTGCACTACTTTAATAGCAACCTATTCCCTAAATAGTGCACTACTTTAATAGCACCCTATTCCCTATATAGTGCACTACTTTAATATGCACCCTATTCCCTAAATAGTGCACTACTTTAATAGCACCCTATTCCCTAAATAGTGCACTACTTTAATAGCACCCTATTCCCTAAATAGTGCACTACTTTAATAGCACCCTATTCCCTATATAGTGCACTACTTTAATAGCACCCAATTCCCTAAATAGTGCACTACTTTAATAGCACCCTATTCCCTATATAGTGCACTACTTTAATATGCACCCTATTCCCTAAATAGTGCACTACTTTAATAGCACCCTATTCCCTAAATAGTGCACTACTTTAATAGCACCCTATTCCCTAAATAGTGCACTACTTTAATAGCACCCTATTCCCTATATAGTGCACTACTTTAATATGCACCCTATTCCCTAAATAGTGCACTACTTTAATAGCACCCTATTCCCTAAATAGTGCACTACTTTAATAGCACCCTATTCCCTATATAGTGCACTACTTTAATAGCACCCTATTCCCTAAATAGTGCACTACTTTAATAGCACCCTATTCCCTATATAGTGCACTACTTTAATAGCACCCTATTCCCTATATAGTGCACTACTTTAATATGCACCCTATTCCCTAAATAGTGCACTACTTTAATAGCACCCTATTCCCTAAATAGTGCACTACTTTAATAGCAACCTATTCCCTAAATAGTGCACTACTTTAATAGCACCCTATTCCCTATATAGTGCACTACTTTAATATGCACCCTATTCCCTAAATAGTGCACTACTTTAATAGCACCCTATTCCCTAAATAGTGCACTACTTTAATAGCACCCTATTCCCTAAATAGTGCACTACTTTAATAGCACCCTATTCCCTATATAGTGCACTACTTTAATAGCACCCAATTCCCTAAATAGTGCACTACTTTAATAGCACCCTATTCCCTATATAGTGCACTACTTTAATATGCACCCTATTCCCTATATAGTGCACTACTTTAATAGCACCCTATTCCCTATATAGTGCACTACTTTAATATGCACCCTATTCCCTATATAGTGCACTACTTTATTATAAACAAGTATTTCCATGGAAAGATACCCTGAATGTAAATCAATCGTTTATTCCCAGCCGCTGCATTGAAAACACATAACTATTGGAGTGTCCGTGTCACGATGGATGACAAGTCCTGGAAAGCAGTGACAAGTGTAGTAAGGATCTGGTTATAATAAATTATCCACACAGTCAACACTGGTTTATGAAAAGGAGGAGAAGACGGAGAAGTATTTCAGTACAGGATGAATCTAACGAAACGGCAGTGGTATAAAGTACTTAAAAATGAAATACTTTAAAGTACTAGTTAAGTCGTTTTTTTTTTTTAGGAGTACATTACTGTACTATTTATAGATTTTTTTTACTTCTAATTCACTACATTCCCTGACACCCAGAAGTACTCGTTACATTTTGAATGCTTAGCAAGACAGGAAAATTGTCAAATTCATGCACCCTTATCAAGAGAACGTCCCTGGTCATCCCTACTGGCCTCTGATCTGGTGGACTCACTAAACAGAGAACGTCCCTGGTCATCTCTACTGCCTCTGATCTGGAGGACTCACTAAACAGAGAACGTCCCTGGTCATCTCTACTGCCTCTGATCTGGAGGACTGAGTGATGGAGTGCTTCCCTGGTTATCTGTAAATGATGTCTGAGTGATGGAGTGCTCCTCTGGCTGTCTGTAATGATGTCTGAGTGTTGGAGTGTTCCCCTGGTTATCTGTAAATGATGTCTGAGTGTTGGAGTGTACCCCTGGCTATCTGTAATGATGTCTGAGTGTTGGAGTGTACCCCTGGCTATCTGTAATGATGTCTGAGTGTTGGAGTGTGCCCCTGGCGAGAGGAGCAGACTGGAGAGGGGGAGGACAGAGGAGGAGAGAGGAGAGAGGAAGAGTGGGGAGGAGGATGGGGGAAGATAGAGAAGGAGGAAGAAGAGGGGGGGAGAAGGGGGGAAAGAGAGGAGGGTGAGGAGGAGGAGAGAGGAGAAGGGGGGTGGGGGGATGAGGAGGGGAAGGAGGAGGAGGAGGGGGAGGAGAGAGGAGGAGGGGGAGGAGAGAGGAGGAGGGGGAGGAGAGAGGAGGAGGAGAGGAAGGAGGAGCGGGAGAATGTGAAGGAGAAGGAAAGCAGGAGTATTGCAGTACAGAAGGATGAATCTTGAACTCAGTTAGTGTGTTCTGAGCCTGAGGCTAACCTAGTTTCATTAGAGCACTGTGATCACAGCCTAGCTAGCAAATGTTTTGGTAAAACAGCAATAACAGTTCATTAAAAAAAAATAATGAAATGAAAAGTTTTCCATCATCCATCAACAGAGAGGGGAAAACACAGCAGCCTAGGAGGAAGTTAAACCATGATTACAGTAATTTTAAAGTCTGTACGTATGACTATGGAGTTAAACCATGATTACAGTAATTTTACAGTCTGTACGTATGACTATGGAGTTAAACCATGATTACAGTAATTTTACAGTCTGTACGTATGACTATGATTACAGTAATTGTACAGTCTGTACGTATGACTATGGAGTTAAACCATGATTACAGTAATTTTACAGTCTGTACGTATGACTATGGAGTTAAACCATGATTACAGTAATTTTACAGTCTGTACGTATGACTATGATTACAGTAATTGTACAGTCTGTACGTATGACTATGGAGTTAAACCATGATTACAGTAATTTTACAGTCTGTATGTATGACTATGGAGTTAAACCATGATTACAGTAATTGTACAGTCTGTACCTATGACTATGGAGTTAAACCATGATTACAGTAATTTTACAGTCTGTACGTATGACTATGATTACAGTAATTGTACAGTCTGTACGTATGACTATGGAGTTAAACCATGATTACAGTAATTTTACAGTCTGTATGTATGACTATGGAGTTAAACCATGATTACAGTAATTGTACAGTCTGTACCTATGACTATGGAGTTAAACCATGATTACAGTAATTGTACAGTCTGTATGTAACAGAGCCCTGTTGGTTCAGCTGACCAGGGATGGATGCTGGGTCCTAACTCCTCACACACCCCTGACCCCTGACAGCTCACCCTCTCAGTTCCCACAGGGCAGCCTGGATCCTAGACCCTGGGTCACACTATAATATAACCTTTATTTAACGAGGTAAATCAATTAAGAACACATTTTTATTTACAAAAACGGCCTACACCTGGATGACGCTGGGCAAATTGTGCACCGCCCTACGGGGACTCCCCATCGCGGTCGGATGTGATACCTGGATTCGAACCAGGGGACTGTAGTGACGCCTCTTGCCGATGAGATGCAGTGCCTTAGTCCACTGCGCCACTCGGGAGTCGTGGGTTTTGATTCCAGCATGGGGCCATATATAGTAAATATATAGACCTGACTGACCCCATGGGATGGCTCAGTGGGTTAACAGAGCAAGTTATTGTGGTCAAAGTAATGGGTATGGAAGAGGAGATGAACACCTTGGTTTTATCTCAGTTCACACATAATCACTCACGTCATGTTATACAGCATAGGTATTAAAATAGCAAATGTGTATCGTTTCATTGTTGCATTCCAATAGACAAAATCTTTGTTCTTGTGTCGTCTAGGTACTCTTTCGGATAAAGTGTGAGGAAGAGGAAGGTGTGAATGAATGCAGCTTCCTGTCTGTCTGTGGCTACCTTATACAGTCAGCTTGGTTCCGCTCTCCTTTCCTCCGAAGCAGTAGAAATAGCATCAGAATGGTTTTAATCTGAATTCCTGCCAGGCTGGCTGTAGACGGGAGGTATCACCTCTGAGAGGAGAGGGAATGCCGGAAGGTCAGCACCTGTTGAGAATACTGTCTTCAGCTTTGAAGTGGAGAGACACCAATTCTCACAATCCACCCTGCTTTAAATGCCACCGAAAGACCCAGAAACACAGACCAAAGGGCTCTGTCTGAAACTGCACCCTATTCCACAATACAGTCTGGTACTTGTAACCAGGGCTCTACTGAAGAGTAGTGAACTATACAAGGAAATATAATGCCATTTGGGGTATTAGTGCAGTGAAAAGGGAAGGCTTGTTGCTCTGATGAGGAAGCTGGACAGCAGTTCTCTTTCTAAGGCGCTAGACAGCAGTTCTCTTTCTAAGGAGCTAGACAGTGGTTCTCTTTCTAAGGAGCTAGACAGCGGTTCTCTTTCTAAGGAGCTAGACAGTGGTTATCTTTCTAAGGAGCTAGACAGCGGTTCTCATTCTAAGGAGCTAGACAGTGGTTATCTTTCTAAGGAGCTAGACAGTGGTTATCTTTCTAAGGAGCTAGACAGTGGTTCTCTTTCTAAGGAGCTAGACAGTGGTTCTCTTTCTAAGGAGCTAGACAGCAGTTCTCTTTCTAAGGAGCTAGACAGCGGTTCTCTTTCTAAGGAGCTAGACAGCAGTTCTGTTTCGAAGGAGCTAGACAGCGGTTCTCTTTCGAAGGAGCTAGACAGCAGTTCTCTTTCGAAGGAGCTAGACAGCGGTTCTCTTTCTAAGGAGCTAGACAGCAGTTCTCTTTCTAAGGAGCTAGACAGTGGTTCTCTTTATAAGGAGCTAGACAGTGGTTATCTTATTAAGGAGCTAGATAGTGGTTCTCTTTCTAAGGAGCTAGACAGCGGTTCTCTTTCTAAGGAGCTAGACAGCGGTTCTCTTTCTAAGGAGCTAGACAGTGGTTCTCTTATTAAGGAGCTAGACAGTGGTTCTAAGGAGCTAGACAGTGGTTCTCTTTCTAAGGAGTTAGACAGTGGTTCTCTTTCTAAGGAGTTAGACAGTGGTTCCAAGGAGGTAGACAGTGGTTCTAAGGAGCAAGACAGTGGTTCTAAGGAGCTAGACAGTGGTTCAATTTCTAAGGAGCTAGACAGTGTTTCTCTTTCTAAGGAGCTAGAGAGTGGTTCTAAGGAGCTAGACAGTGGTTCTAAGGAGCTAGACAGTGGTTATAAGGAGCTAGACAGTGGTTCTCTTTCTAAGGAGTTAGACAGTGGTTCTAAGGAGCTAGACAGTGGTTATCTTTCTAAGGAGCTAGACAGTGGTTCCAAGGAGCTAGACAGTGGTTCTAAGGAGCTAGACAGTGGTTCTCTTTCTAAGGAGTTAGACAGTGAAAGTATTGATGAATTAACTTGGTCTTCCTGGCTGACCCAAGAACGTATATTTCCCTTTTACCGTCTTCTACCTGCCTGACTGTCTTTGTCTGTATTCCAAATGGCCCAGAGCTCTGGTGTACTATCAAGGGAGTAGGGTGCGGAATGCATCCTCTGTCTGACTGTCAAGGGGAGCTGGTGGTGAACAGGAAGGGGAGGCTTGGTGGTGAACAGGAAGTGGAGTTCTGTTAGTGAACAGGAAGTGGAGGCCTGGTGGTGAACAGGAAGTGGAGGCCTGGTGGTGAACAGGAAGTGGAGGCCTGGTAGTGAACAGGAGGAGGAGGCCAGCTGGTGAACACGAGGTGGAGGCCTGGTAGTGAACAGGAAGTGGAGGCCTGGTGGTGAACAGGAAGTGGAGGCCTGGTAGTGAACAGGAAGTGGAGGCCTAGTGGGGAAAAGGAGCCTGATGTGTTAAATGAGCTTTCTACTAATGAGAGTCACGCTTGTGCTCTTCTAGGAATAGGTTGGGTGAGAGAAACTTGTCTGTGTAACAGGGTTTATAATTCACATCTAATCAGACCTGATGAACTGAATACCTGAAGAACTGAAGACCTGAGGAACTGAAGACCTGAGGGCCTGAGGAACTGAAGACCTGAGGGCCTGAGGAACTGAAGACCTGAGGGCCTGAGGAACTGAAGACCTGAGGACCTGAGGAACTGAATACCGGAGGACCCGAGGAACTGAATACCTGATGACCTGAGGAACTGAATACCGGAGGACCCAAGGAACTGAATACCTGATGACCTGAGGAACTGAATACCTGATGACCTGAGGAACTGAATACCGGAGGACCTGAATACCTGAGTACCTGAGGACTCGAGGACCCGAAGACCCGAGAACTCGGTTGCAACATACATACATACATACATGCACAGAGGCACGTGCACGCACACACACACATGGTAACAGTGGCTCTGTCTGACGCACACACACACACACACACACACACACACACACACACACACACACACACACACACACACACACACACACACACACACACACACACACACACACACACACACACAGCCAATATCTAAGAAAAACAAATCCTTTGAAATGTTTATAGAGTCTGTGTGGCGATAATAAAAAACAACACAGCCAAACTTGATATGCTGTACCAGACCGGTCTTCATGAATTAACATTGAGTGACGCTGTAAGCTAACACAATCACACTTGTGTGTACATTTTCTAAGTGAGTGAGAGGGAGAAAAAAAGAGAGAAAGAGAAAAAAGAGAGGGAGAACAAGAGAGAAAGAAAGGAGAGAGAGAGAGAGAGAGAGATAGAGAGGGGGACAGAGAGAGAGACTGAGAGATAGAGAGAGAGAGAGAGAGAGAGAGAGAGAGAGAGAGAGAGACAGAGAGAGAGACTGAGAGAGAGAGAGACAGAGAGAGAGAGAGAGCGACAGACTGGGTGAAGAGGGCCAAACTAGCACAGATGGTGTGTGCCGGTTGCCAGGGTAACATCGAAAGACAGAACTCTGCTCACATCATATGTGGTCCGTTTAGTTTACCCACCCCGTCATAACCACCACTACACTCACTGTAAAAACGTCATCTCTATACACAACACTGTGTAAATCATACCTCATATCTTTCTACATATTCCAGCCTAACAGTCACATCCTGTGGTAATGTGATAAGTAGAAGGGGGTTGTTTTGAGGCCACGATAGCATAGTGTTGACTGCAGACCAGAAACCTTCTTTTCAATCATTTACTTCGAATGAAAATGAAGTTTCCTCTGTTGATACTTGAAAAAAAGGCATTGTGAATAAAGATCAAACTGCTACAGTATACAGGCCCAAGTCAGAGGGTATGATAGAAACTGTCCCAAAATGTCCAATTCACCTCAGACTCAGTGGAGGCTGGTGAGGGGAGGACGGCTCATAATAATGGCTGGAACGGAAGCGAATGGAACGGCATCAAACACAGGGAAACCATGGAAACCATGTGATTGATTTATTTGATCCCATTCCACGGATTCCGTTCCAGTCATTACCACTAGCACCGTCCTCCACAAATTAAGGTGTCACCAACCTCCTGTGGTTAAACTGATTGAGCGACAGTATTCTAGACGTCCAATTCCCCTCAGTTAGACTGATTGAGCTATTCAAGACATTCAATACTAGAGAGGAACACAAGTTGAAATGTTGTAAGCTGGTTGTAATGCTGTCAGACAACTTTGCCTGCTGGGAATTCTACAGAACCAAAGGGCAAGGAAGCCCCAAAACATCCACATCTAGTTGGCACGTCTGATTAAACTGTTCTAGAAATTCACTTCTAGAGATGAAAAGCATAAGGGATACAACTACATCTAGTAACCTCCTATGATCTGCTATGACCTCTTATGATCTGCTATGATCTGCTATGACCTCTTATGATCTGCTATGATCTGCTATGGTCTGCTATGACCTCTTATGATCTGCTATGATCTCCTATGGTCTGCTATGACCTCTTATGATCTGCTATGATCTGCTATGGTCTGCTATGACCTCTTATGATCTGCTATGATCTCCTATGGTCTGCTATGACCTCTTATGATCGGCTATGACCTCTTATGATCTGCTATGATCTCCTATGGTCTGCTATGACCTCTTATGATCTGCTATGATCTCCTATGATCTGCTATGACCTCTTATGATCTGCTAGTAACCTCCTATGATCTACCATGACCTCTTATGATCTGCTATGATCTCCTATGGTCTGCTATGACCTCTTATGATCTGCTAGGACCTCTTATGATCTGCTATGATCTCCTATGGTCTGCTATGACCTCTTATGATCTGCTATGATCTCCTATGGTCTGCTATGACCTCTTATGATCTGCTATGATCTCCTATGATCTGCTATGACCTCTTATGATCTGCTATGATCTCCTATGATCTGCTATGACCTCTTATGATCTGCTATGATCTTCTTTGGTCTGCTATGACCTCTTATGATATGCTATGACCTCCTATGATCTGCTATGACCTCTTATGATCTGCTATGATCTCCTATGGTCTGCTATGACCTTGTATGGTCTGCTATGACCTCGTATGATATGCTATGATCTTCTTTGATCTGCTATGACCTATGATCTGCTATGATCTCTTATGATCTGCTATGATCTCATATGATCTGCTATGACCTTTTATGATATGCTATGATCTGCTATGACCTCTTATGATATGCTATGATCTGCTATGACTTCTTATGATCTCCTTTGATCTCCTATAATCTGTTATGATTTGCTATGATCTCCTATTATCTGCTATGACCTCCATTCAAACTCCATTAAAAATCCATTCAAACTCTATTCAAACTCCATTCAAACTCCATTCAAAATCTGCATTCAAACTCTGTTCAAACTTAATTCAAAATCTCCCATTCAAAATCTCCATTCAAGATCTCCATTCAAACTCCATTCAAACTCCATTCAACTCCATTCAAACTCCAGTCAACTCCATTCAAACTCCATTCAAACTCCATTCAACTCCATTCAAACTCCATTCAACTCCATTCAAAATCTCCATTCAAACTCCATTCAAAATCTTCATTCAAACTCCATTAAAGCTCCATTCAAAATCTCCATTCAAACTCCATTTAAGCTCCAATTTCAGACTCAGACTGACTGTGTTGTTTGAGACTCACCATAACGATGGACTTTGCTACAAGTGTGGTCCTTTGCTTTGGATTAGCATCTTTTTAACAAACTTTCTCTAGATCTCAACAGTGCTGTTTCAGTCTCACTGAACTAATCTAACCCTGGCGGTCAAAACGGGCTCCTTAGCTTAGCCGGATGGGTGAGGACCTCCCAGGTTAAACAACTAACAAACAGGGCCTTGATGATGATAGGCCCTCAACTCCTCCACCCTGGACAATGGAGAGATTGTCTGGCTGGATTTGGAAAGGGTCTGGGAAAACCCTATAATATGGGAGGGGGGAGAGACTGAGAGGGAGAGGGATGAGAGAGAGAGAGAGGGGATGTATAGACTGGAACAATGTTCCTCTTGACCCAAGTTAACAGACAGAGGGGGAGAGAAACATAGAGAGAGAGAGAGAGAGAGAGAGAGAGAGAGAGAGAGAGAGAGAGAGAGAGAGAGAGAGAGAGAGAGAGTAGAGCGAGAGAGAGAGAGTGTAGAGAGAGAGAGAGAGAGTAGAGAGAGAGAGAGAGAGTAAAGCGAGAGAGAGAGACCAACCATCTGTGCATTAATCACTTCATTATCAGTCTAACGAGGAAATGAAAGGACGGCCAAAACGAAGACAGAACTTTTGATTCGGTCTGATAATCCAATCATCTAACAGGATGGGGTGACCGGCTTTACTGATTGGATAACCCCAGGTTAGGGCTGTGAATGAAACAACCCCGTATTTTATTTTGGTAATTGCTGTAATTGAGTACATATGGAGGGCTGTGTGCTGGAGAGAGAGAGAGAGAGAGAGAAAGAGAGAGAGAGAGAGAGCGAGAGAGACAGAGAGAGAGAGAGAGAGAGAGAGAGACAGAGCGAGAGAGAGAGAGAGAAAGAGAGACAGAAAGCGAGTCAGAGAGAGAGAGATAGAGAAAGAGAGAGAGAGACAGAGAGCGCAAAAGAGAGAGAGAGAGAAAGAGAGAGAGAAACAGAGAGCGCGACAGAGCGAGAGAGAGAGAGAGACAGAAAGTGAGACAGAGAGAGAGACAGAAAGCGAGACAGAGAGAGAGAGAGAGAGAGAGAGAGAGAGAAAGAGAGACAGAAAGCGAGTCAGAGAGAGAGAGATAGAGAGAGAGAGAGGGAGAGATATAGAGAGATAGAGAGAGAGATAGAGAGAGAGAAGATGAGCTGAAAGACGAACTACATGGCCACAGCCTGCCTTCTACCTCTACCCAGCCCTTATTTGTGTCAGACAGATAATAATATATATATATATATATATTTATATATATATATACATATATATATATATATAATTACACACATAAAACTAATATAATGGTGCTGGAATGGAACGTAGAGGTGGTTTTTAGGGAAATGGCTGTGGACGGACCCTGGGGGTGTGTGAGTGTATACAGGGTGTGTGTGTGTGTGTGTGTGTGTGTGTGTGTGTGTGTGTGTGTGTGTGTGTGTGTGTGTGTGTGTGTGTGTGTGTGTGTGTATATTTTGGGATGTCAGTAAACAGTATGTTTTCCTCAGGTTACCGTTAGCTACAGTATCTGATTCTGTGTACGGTTCCCACTCTCCTCACTTTCAGATACTAACTCAACACTGCTTTCATCTGCCTGACCAATACAGCGTGACACCAACCACTCTCTGACTGAGTACCGTATTACACCCTATTCCCTACATAGTGCACTATTTTCAACCATAAGTACATAAGGGAATAGGGGATCCTCTCCTCTTTACTCAGCACTAGGTGGGAAACAGGTCACAAAAAAAGTTAAACTCCTGTTCTGTTAAATGCCCTTTACAGCAGAGCATGAGAGTTGTTGTTTGTTTGGGTTGCTGTGGTTGGTTGAACACAGCAAACAAGCACAGAGAGGAGATAGAAAGAGCCTAGGAGAGAAAGAGACAACTGAGAGAGAGAGAGAGAGAGAGAGAGAGAGAGAGAACTCAGAGAGAGAGAGAGACAACTCAGAGAGAGAGAGAGACAACTCAGAGAGAGGGACAACAGCGAGAGAGAGAGATGGCTCTGAGTATACGCCTTAACCTGAGTCTACTCCTTCACTATGGTAAATAACTAAAACAATACAGAAATACACTACGGAAATAGAAGGAACAGCATGTCTGAAATCAGCTCAATATATTTGAAGAATCAATAGACTCTAACAACAACTGGGAAAATTGGAAAACACTAAACAAACAACAACACAAGGAGTTATCTATCCAAAACAGAGATGTGTGGGTAAACCACTTCTCCAATATTTTTGGCTCAATAACAAATAGCAAAAACATATACAGGATCAAATACAAATCTCAGAATCAACTAGAATCAAGACGACCAGAACCCACTGGATTCACCAATTACCTTGAATGGACCACAGGACAAAATAAAAACCCTCCAACCCAAAAAGGCATGCGATGTTGATGGTATCCTCAATGAAATTATCAAATATACAGACAACAAATTCCAATTGGCTATACTAAAACTCTTTAACATCATCCTTAGCTCTGGCATCTTCCCCAATATTTGGAACCAAGGACTCATCACCCCAATCCACAAAAGTGGAGACAAGTTTGACCCCAATAACTACCGTGGGATATGCGTCAACAGCAACCTTGGGAAAAACCTCTGCATTATCATTAACAGCATAAACAGCAGACTCGTGAACATATGTCAAATTGGCTTTTTACCAAATTATGACAGACCACGTATTCACCCTACACACCCTAATTGACAAATAAACAAACCAAAACAAAGGCAAAGTCTTCTCATGTTTTGTTGATTTCAAAAAAGCCTTCGACTCAATTTGGCATGAGGGTCTGCTATACAAACTGATGGAAAGTGGTGTTGGGGGTAAAACATAAGAAAAACAGTGTGCACTTAAAACTGGCAAAAAACACACATTTCTTTTTTCCCCTCAGGGTCGTGGGGTGAGACAGGGATGCAGCTTGAGCCCCACCCTCTTCAACATATATATCAACGAATTGACGAGGGCACTAGAACAGTCTGTAGCACCCGGCCTCACCCTACTAGAACCTGAAGTCAAATGTCTACTGTTTGCTGATGATCTGGTGCTTCTGTCCACAACCAAGGAGAGCCTACAGCAGCCCTAGATCTTCTGCACAGATTCTGCCAGACCTGGGCCCTGACAGTAAATCTCAGTAAGACAAAAATAATGGTGTTCCAAAAAAGGTCCAATTGTTGAGACGACAAATACAAATTCCATCTAGACACCGTTGCCCTAGAGCACACAAAAAATGATACTTACCTCGGCCTAAACATCAGCGCCACAGGTGACTTCCACAAAGCTGTGAACGATCTGTGACAAGGCAAGAAGGGCATTCTATGCCATCAAAAGGAACATCAAACTTGACATTTCAATTAGGATCTAGTAAAAAAATACTTGAATCAGTTACAGAACCCATTGCCCTTTACGGTTTATGGTTTATGGTCCGCTCACGAACCAAGAATTCACAAAATGGGACAAACACCAAATTGAGACCCTGCATGTAGAATTCTACAACCACCTAAAAGGAAGCGATTCCCAAACCTTCCATAACAAAGCCATCACCTGCAGAGAGATGAACCTGGAGAAGAGTCCCCTAAGCAAGCTGGTCCTGGAGCTCTGTTCACAAACACAAACAGACGACACAGACCCACAGGACAGCAACACAATTAGACCCAACCAAATCATGCGACAACAACACACATTGGAAAGAATTAACAAAAAAACAGAGCAAACTAGAATGCTATTTGGCCCTAAACAGAGACTACACAGTGGCAGAATACCTGACCACTGTGACTGACCCAAAATTAAGGAAAGCTTTGACTATGTACAGACTCAGTGAGCATAGCCTTGCTATTGAGAAAGGCCGCCGTAGTCAGACATGGCTCTCAAGAGAAGACAGGCTATGTGCTCACTGCCCACAAAATGAGGTGGAAACTGAGCTGCACTTTCTAACCTCCTGCCAAATGTATGATCATGTTAGAGACACATATTTCCCTCAGATTACACAAAGAATTCACAAAGAATTTGAAAACAAATCCAATTTTGATAAACTCCCATATCTACTGGGTGAAATTCCACAGTGTGCCATCACAGCAGCAAGATTTGTGACCTGTTGCCACATTTATTTATTGTCTATTTCACTTTCTTTGACTATCTTTAAAACATATGTTTTCCATGCCAATAAAGCCCCTTGAATTGATACAGACAGAGAGCGAGCCAGTGTCTATATGTGTAACCCCGCCCCTCTGGGCTGATTGGGTAACCCCACCCCTCTGGGCTGTAAATGTAACCCCACCCCTCTGGGCTGTAAATGTAACCCCGCCCCTCTGGGCTGTATGTGTAACCCCGCCCCTCTGGGCTGTATGTGTAACCCCGCCCCTCTGGGCTGTATGTATAACCTCGCCCCTTTGGGATGTATGTGTAACCCCGCCCCTCTGGGCTGTATGTGTAACCCCACCCCTCTGGGCTATATGTGTAACACCGCCCTTCTGGGCTGTATGTGTAGCCCCGCCCCTCTGAGCTGTATGTGTAACCCCGCCCCTCTGGGCTGTATGCGTAACCCCGCCCCTATGGGCTGTATGCATAACCCCGCCCCTATGGGCTGTATGTGTAACCCCGCCCCTCTGGGCTGTATGTGTAACCCCGCCCCTATGGGCTGTATGTGTAACCTCGCCCCTCTGGGATGTATGTGTAACCCCGCCCTTCTGGGCTTTATGTGTAATCCCGCCCCTCTGGGCTGTATGCGTAACTCCGCCCCTATGGGCTGTATGTGTAACCCCGCCCCTATGGGCTGTATGCGTAACCCCGCCCCTCTGGGCTGTATGTGTAACCCCGCACCTATGGGCTGTATGTGTAACCCGGCCTCTCTGGGCTGCATGGGAGCTGTCGTGAGATGAGGGCAGATATCAGATTACAACTCCCTGTCTGTGTCCCCGTCTCCAGTGACAGGATGAGGTGGATTCCCTGGACGACACAAGGCAGACACTACAGAGTTATTTATACGCTTTAAAGGGGATTATTCAGCACTCTGTGAGCCTGGCGGAAAGACACGACACAGAGGGGAGAGGAGAGAGAGGAGAGAGGGAGGACAGGAGAGGAGCACAGACCTCCTTCCACTGCTGCTCTGACCGTTTAGTCATGGTAGGGAGGAGAGGAGGAGAGAGGAGTGGGGAGTGAGTGGGGAGTGCAAACATATGTTTCCCATGCCAATAAAGCCCCTTAAATTGAAATTGAGATAGAGAGTGAGAGAAAGAAAGAAGGAAAGAAATAAAAAAAGGAGAGAGAGAGAGAGAGAGAGAGAGAGAGAGAGAGAGAGAGAGACAGAGAGAGAGAGAGAGAGACAGAGAGAGAGACACAGAGAGAGAGAGAGACACAGAGAGAGAGACAGAAAGAGGTTTACCTGGGCAAGGAGGCATACTGTCTTTCCACCTCTTCATAGCATGGCAACAGACGAGGATCAGGTCCTCTCACTGGCTTCTGTCGCAGAGAGGAGAGAGGATAGGAGAGGAGAGTAGAGGTGATAGGAGAGGAGTGGAGAGGAGGAGAGGAGAGGAGAGGTGAGGTGATAGGAGAGGAGAGGAGAGGAGAGGAGAGGAGAGGTGATAGGAGAGGAGAGGAGAGGAGAGAGGATAGGATAGGAGAGGAGAGGTGATAGGAGAGGAGAGGAGAGGAGAGGGGAGGATAGGAGAGGAGAGGAGAGGTGATAGGAGAGGAGAGGTGATAGGAGAAGAGTGGAGAGGAGAGGGGAGCATAGGAGAGGAGAAGGGTGGAGACGGGAGAGGAGAGGAGAGGAGAGGAGAGGAGAGGAGAGGAGAGGAGAGGAGAGGAGAGGGGAGAAGGGAGAAGGGAGAAGGGAGGAGAGCAGTGGTGAGGAGAGGAGAGGAGAGAATAGGAGAGGAGAGGGTGGAGGAGGGAGGAGAGGAGAGAGTGGAGGAAGGAGAAGAGGAGAGAGGAGAGAGGAGAGGAGAGTGTGGAGGAGGGAGAAGAGGAGAGAGGAGAGGAGAGAGGATAGAGAAGAGGAGAGAGGGGAGGAGAGAGGAGAGGAGGGAGAAGAGGAGAGAGGAGAGGTGAGGAGATGGGGTCAGTAAGGGGTAACAGTCAGTCCCAGGTCAGATAGTTAACAGGTCAGATAGTTAATAGGTCAAATAGCTAACAGGTCAGATAGCTAACAGGTCAGATAGCTAACTAGCTAGATCAGTGGTCTATAATCAGTGGTCTGTAATCAGTGGTGTATAATCAGGGGGTCTGTAATCAGGGGGTTTGTAATCAGGGGTCTGTAATCAGGGGTCTGTAATCAGGGGTCTATAATCAGTGGTCTGTAATCAGTGGTCTGTAATCAGTGGTCTAAAATCAGTGGTCTGTAATCAGGGGTCTGTAATCGGTGGTCTGTAATCAGTGGTCTGTAATCAGGGGTCTGTAATCAGGGGTCTGTAATCAGAGGTCTGTAATCAGTGGTCTATAATCAGTGGTCTATAATCAGTGGTCTGTAATTAGTGGTCTATAATCAGTGGTCTGTATTCAGGGGTCTGTAATCGGTGGTCTGTAATCAGGGGTGGAGAGGGGAGAGGAGTGACAGGGGCTCAGTAAGCCTGCTTATTGGGGATTTAAAGCTTTGGCCACATGAGGTTGGGCAGAGGGGGTGTGTGGGTGTGATGCAGGGTCGTGATCCCAGATTATGTTACTGAAAACAAGGGGGCGAGCATCCTCCACCCCTCCTAACTCACGTCTCAAACCACCCGTTCACTCTTAACCCCGCCTAAACCCCAAGAAGCGTCTTGTGTGTGTGTTATTGTCTGTGTGTGTGTGTGTGTGTGTGTGTGTGTGTGTGTGTGTGTGTGTGTGTGTGTGTGTGTGTGTGTGTGTGTGTGTGTGTGTGTGTGTTATTGTCTGTGTGTGTGTGTGTGTGTGTGTTATTGTCTGTGTGTGTGTGTGTGTGTTATTGTCTGTGTGTGTGTGTGTGTGTGTGTGTGTGTGTGTGTCTCACCCTGTCTCCAGCCCTAACCACTGTTCTGTCTCTAGCCAACGGGGAAAGAAGGCAGATGAGTTGATCTCATTACATTAGCAGCTAAATGAACGATCTGTTTTAAGAGAGCAACACTCACATTCCAGGGGGATTCTGGGAACTGGGATGCGGTTTGTGGTTTCTAAAGTTCTCCTTTACAACAACAACATCCTGCACATCACATCACACTAGTAGCCATGTAGAAATGATCAACTCAGGAACAAGATAGACAAAGGATGTAATAAGTTTGAGAGAGAGAGGGAGAGAGATGAAATTAAATGTTGTTTGTCAAATGAGACAAATATCAGATAGGATTTTTCCCATGAAATACTTCCCAAAGATGCAGATAAAAAAATAAATTAAAAATAAAATTGTAACATAAGAGGAATAAAATAAATAAGAATGGAGCAATATACAGGAAGTACCAGATCAATGTGGTGCTATATGCAGGAAGTACCAGATCAATGTGGAGCTATATACAGGAAGTACCAGATCATTGTGGAGCTATATACAGGAAGTACCAGATGAATGTGGAGCTATATACAGGAAGTACCCAATCAATGTGAGGTTATATACAGGAAGTACCAGATCAATGTGGAGCAATATACAGGAAGTACCAGATCAATGTGGAGCTATATACAGGAAGTACCAGATCAATGTGGAGCTATATACAGGAAGTACCAGATCAATGTGGAGTTATATACAGGAAGTACCAGATCAATGTGGAGCTATATACAGGAAGTACCAGATCAATGTGGAGCAATATACAGGAAGTACCAGGTCAATGTGGAGTTTTATACAGGAAGTACCAGATCAATGTGGAGCTATATACAGGAAGTACCAGATCAATGTGGAGCAATATACAGGAAGTACCAGATCAATGTGGAGTTATATACAGGAAGTACCAGATCAATGTGGCGCAATATACAGGAAGTACCAGATCAATGTGGAGTTATATACAGGAAGTACCAGATCAATGTGGTGCTATATACAGGAAGTACCAGATCAATGTGGAGCTTTATACAGGAAGTACCAGATCAATGTGGAGCTATATACAGGAAGTACCAGATCAATGTCGAGTTATATACAGGAAGTACCAGATCAATGTGGTGCTATATACAGGAAGTACCAGATCAATGTGGAGCTATATACAGGAAGTACCAGATCAATGTGGAGCTATATACAGGAAGTACCAGATCAATGTGGAGCTATATACAGGAAGTACCAGATCAATGTGGAGTTATATACAGGAAGTACCCAATCAATGTGAGGTTATATACACAAAGTACCAGATCAATGTGGAGTTATATACAGGAAGTACCAGGTCAATGTGGAGTTTTATACAGGAAGTACCAGATCAATGTGGAGCTATATACAGGAAGTACCAGGTCAATGTGGAGTTTTGTACAGGAAGTACCAGATCAATGTGGAGCTATATACAGGAAGTACCAGATCAATGTGGAGTTTTGTACAGGAAGTACCAGATCAATGTGGAGCTATATACAGGAAGTACCAGATCAATGTGGAGTTATATACAGGAAGTACCAGTACCAGATCAATGTGGAGTTATATACAGGAAGTACCAGGTCAATGTGGAGTTTTATACAGGAAGTACCAGATCAATGTGGAGCTATATACAGGAAGTACCAGGTCAATGTGGAGTTTTGTACAGGAAGTACCAGATCAATGTGGAGTTATATACAGGAAGTACCAGATCAATGTGGAGTTTTGTACAGGAAGTACCAGATCAATGTGGAGCTATATACAGGAAGTACCAGATCAATGTGGTGCTATATACAGGAAGTACCAGATCAATGTGGAGCTATATACAGGAAGTACCAGATTAATGTGGAGCTATATACAGGAAGTACCAGATCAATGTGGAGTTATATACAGGAAGTACCCAATCAATGTGAGGTTATATACAGGAAGTACCAGATCAATGTGCAGTTATATACAGTAAGTACCAGATCAATGTGGAGCTATATAGAGGAAGTACCAGATCAATGTGGAGTTATATACAGGAAGTACCCAATCAATGTGAGGTTATATACAGGAAGTACCAGATCAATGTGCAGTTATATACAGTAAGTACCAGATCAATGTGGAGTTATATACAGGGTGCAGATGTACAAGGTATTTGAAGTAGATACAGTGTGTGTCTAGTGTGTGTATAGTGTGTGTATAGTGTGTGTATAGTGTGTATGTAGTGTGTAGATAGTGTATACAGTGTGTTTATAGTGTGCACATAGTATGTATGAAGTGTTTACATAGTGTGTATATAGTGTGTTTATAGTGTATATAGTGTGTATATAGTGTATTAGTAGTGTTTATATAGTGTATATAGTGTGTATATAGTGTATATGTAGTGTGTATATATAGTGGGTATGTAGTGTGTATATAGTGTATTAGTAGTGTGTATATAGTGTATATAGTGTGTATATAGTGTATATGTAGTGTGTATATATAGTATGTACATGGTGTGTATAGTGTGTACAGTGTGTATATAGTTTGTATAGTGTATATGTTGTGTATATAGTGTGTATATAGTGTGTACATCGTTTGTATAGTCTGCATATAGTATGTATATAGTCTAAATGTAGTGTGTATATATAGTGTGTACATGGTGTGTATAGTGTGTACAGTGTGTATATAGTGTGTATAGTCTGCATATAGCATGTATATAGTGTATGTAGTGTGTGTATAGTGTTATGTAGGGTGCATATAGTGTGTACAGTGTGTACAGTGTATATATAGTGTGTTTATAGTGTGTATATCGTGTATTAATAGTGTCTATATAGTGTGTATATGGTGTGTATAGTGTGTAGAGTGTGTATATAGTTTGTATATAGTGTATATAGTGTTTATATAGTGTATATATTGTGTATATAGTGTGTATAGTGTGTATATCGTTTGTATATAGTGTATATAGTGTGTATGTAGTGTGTGTATAGTGTGTATATTGTGTATTTATAGTGTGTATATAGTGTATTTATAGTGTGTATATAGTGTGTATAGTGTGTACAGTGTGTATATAGTGCATTTATAGTGTGTATGTAGTGTGTAGTGTGTACAGTGTGTACAGTGTGTATATAGTGTATATAGGGAATTTATTGTTTGTATATAGTGTGTATAGTGTGTACAGTGTGTATATAATGTGTATACAGTGTATATCGTGTGTATGTAGTGTGTATATAGTGTTTATATTTTGTATGTAGTGTGTATATAGTGTGTGTATAGTGTGTATATAGTGTGTATATAGTGTCTATAGAGTGTGGTTATTGTGTGTACAGTGTGTGTATATAGTCTTTTGAGTGTACATACAGTCTGTGCACGATCTGGCCCATGCATATAGTTAACCATTTAATTATCTATTTAGCAGTGTTTACTATTTAGCAGTCTTATGGCTTGGGGGTAGAAGCTTTCCCGGGGCCTGTCAGTTCGAGAGCTCCGGTACCATTTGCCAGACAGTAGCAGAGTGAACAGTCTATGGCTTGGGTGTAGATGCTTCTCGGGGCCTGTTGGTTCGAGAGCTCCGGTACCATTTGCAGTAGCAGAGAGAACCGTCTTGGATGGCTGTAGTCTTTGGCGATTGTTCTGTCTTTTCTCTGACACCCCCTGATATTGAGGTCCTGGATGGCAGGGAGCTAGGCCCCGGTGTTGTACTGGGCCGTCCGTTCTATCCTCTCTAGCGCTTTGCGATCGAGGGCGGTGCATTTGACATACCAGGCGGTGATGCTGCCAGTCGAGATGCTCTCGATGGTGCAGCTGTAGAACTGTTTGAAGCCCAGGCCAAATCTTTTGAGGAGGAAGAGGCGCTGTCGTGCCCTTTTCACGACT
>NC_048586.1:49698412-49710912 GCF_013265735.2 Oncorhynchus mykiss | reverse complement strand
CCCCTCCTCTCCTCTCCTCTCCTCTCCTCTCCTCTCCTCTCCTCTCCTCTCCTCTCCTCTCCTCTCCTCTCCTCTCCTATCACCTCTCCTCTCCCCTCTCCGCCCTTCTTCTCCCCTATCCTCCCCTCTCCTCTCCACTCCTCTCCTATCACCTCTACTCTCCTCTCCTATCCTCTCTCCTCTCTGCGACAGAAGCCAGTGAGAGGACCTGATCCTCGTCTGGTGCCATGCTATGAAGAGGTGGAAAGACAGTATGCCTTCTTGCCCAGGTAAACCTCTTTCTGTCTGTCTGTCTGTCTGTCTGTCTGTCTGTCTGTCCATTCTTCCTGTTTTCTACCTCTCTTCACATCTTAGAATCAGATGCCTTCGGAAAGTATTCAGACCCCTTGACTTGTTCCACATTTTGTTACGTTACAGCCTCTAAAATGGATTAAATCGTATTTTTTACGTCAATCATGAATACTTCATAATGACATAGCAAAAACAAGTTTGTAAAAATTCTTGCTAATTAATTAAAAAATAAATAACGGAAATACCACATTTACATAAGTATCCAGACCCTTTACTTAGTACTTTGTTGAAGCACCTTTGGCAGCGATTACAGATTCGATCGAGTCTTCTTGGGTATGACGCTACAAGTTTGGCACACCTGTATTTGGGGAGTTCTTCTCTGTAGATCCTCACAAGCTCTGTCAGGTTGGATGGGGAGCGTCGCTGCACAGCTATTTTCAGGTCTCTCCAAAGATGTTCGATTGGGTTCAAGTCCAGGCTCTGGCTGGGCCACTCAAGGACATTGAGACTTGTCCCGAAGCCCCTCCTGTGTTGTCTTGGCTGTGTGCTTAGGGACGTTGTCCTCTTGGAAGGTGAACCTTCACCCCAGTCGGAGGTCCTGAGCGCTCTGGAGCAGGTTTTCATTAAGGATCTCTCTGTACTTTGCTCCGTTCATCTTTGCCTCTATCCTGACTAGTCTCCCAGTCCCTGTCACTAACAAACATCCCCACAGCATGATGCTGCCACCACCATGCTTCACCGTAGGGATGGTGCCAGGTTTCCTCCAGACGTGATGCTTAGCATTCAGGCCAAAGAGTTCAATCTTGGTTTCATCAGACCAGAAAATCTTGTTTCTCATGGTCTGTGAGTTTTTAGGTACCTTTTGGCAAACTCCAAGCTGGCTGTCATGTGCCTTTTACTGAGGAGTTGCTTCTGTCTAGACACTCTATCATAATGGCCTGATTGGTAGAGTTTTGCAGAGATTGTTTTTACTTTGTCAGTATTATGAAGTATTGTGGGTAGATTGACGAGGATTGTTTTTTGTTTAGTAGATTTTAGAATAAGGCTGTAAACGTAACAAAATGTGGGAAATGTCAAGGGGTGTGAATACTTTCCGAAGGCTCTGTACATGAACTCAAGACTGGAGAAAACCCAGGTAGGTGTTGACACGACCAGCAGGAGTTTGACATAGATAGGTAGAGATGGACCTGTTGTAACTATAGAACAGTTTGACATAGATAGGTAGAGATGGACCTGTTGTAACTATAGAACAGTTTGACATAGATAGGTAGAGATGGACCTGTTGTAACTATAGATCAGTTTGACATAGATAGGTAGAGATGGACCTGTTGTAACTATAGATCAGTTTGACATAGATAGGTAGAGATGGACCTGTTGTAACTATAGAACAGTTTGTCATAGATAGGTAGAGATGGACCTGTTGTAACTATAGAACAGTTTGACATAGATAGGTAGAGATGGACCTGTTGTAACTATAGATCAGTTTGACATAGATAGGTAGAGATGGACCTGTTGTAACTATAGAACAGTTTGACATAGATAGGTAGAGATGGACCTGTTGTAACTATAGAACAGTTTGACATAGATAGGTAGAGATGGACCTGTTGTAACTATAGAACAGTTTGACATAGATAGGTAGAGATGAACCTGCTGTAAATACAGATCACAACAGCATAGCTGAACTAAAAACAACATCCCACTCCATTCTCATAGCTTTATCCCACTCCATTATCTAATAACTACATCCCACTCAACTATCTAATAACTACATCCCACTCCGTTCTCAGAACTACATCCCACTCCATTATCTAATAACTACAACCCGCTCCGTTCTCAGAACTACATCCCACTCCATTATCTAATAACTACATCCCGCTCCATTATCTAATAACTACATCCCGCTCCATTATCTAATAACTACATCCCGCTCCGTTCTCAGAACTACATCCCACTCCATTATCTAATAACTACATCCCACTCCATTATCTAATAACTACATCCCACTCCATTATCTAATAACTACATCCCACTCCATTATCTAATAACTGCATCCCACTCCATTATCTTATAACTACATCCCACTCCATTATCTAATAACTACATCCCACTCCGTCATCGAATAACTACATCCCACTCAATTATCTAATAACTACGTCCCACTCAGTCATCGAATAACTACATCCCGCTCCGTTCTCATAACTACATCCCACTCCGTTATCTCAGAACTACATCCCACTCCGTTATCTAATAACTACATCCCGCTCCGTTTTCTCAGAACTACATCCCACTCCGTTATCTCAGAACTACATCCCACTCCGTTATCTAATAACTACATCCCGCTCCGTTCTTATAACTACATCCCACTCCGTTATCTCAGAACTACATCCCACTCCGTTATCTAATAACTACATCCCGCTCCGTTCTCATAACTACATCCCACTCCATTATCTCAGAACTACATCCCACTCCATTATCTAATAACTACATTCCACACCGTTATCTCATAACTACATCCCACTCCATTATCTCATAACTACATCCCATTCCATTATCTAATAACTATACCCCACTCCATTATCTAATAACTACATCCCACTCCATTATCTGATAACTACATCCCACTCCAATATCAAAAACTACATCCCACTCAATTATCTCATAACTGAATCCCACTACATTATCTAATAACTACATCCCACTCCATTCTCATAACTACATCCCACTCCGCTGATCCAACTGATTGTCATTCTTATAACATCATTATGTCTCAAGGAACTGTAAACCCTCTCTCCTCATCCCTCTCTCTCCTTATCATTCTCTCTCCTCATCCCTCTCTGTCCTCATCCCTCTCTCCCCTCATCCCTCTCTCTCCTCATCATTCTACCCCCTCATCCCTCTCTCTCCTCATCCCTCTCCCTCCTCATCCCTCTCCCTCCTCATCCCTCTCCCCCCTCATCCCTCTCATCCCTCTCCCCCCCTCATCCCTCTCTCCCCTCATCCCTCTCCCCCCTCATCCCCTCTCATCCCTCTCCCCCCTCATCCCTCTCTCCCCTCATCCTTCTCCCCCCTCATCCCTCTCTCCCCCCTCATCCCCCTCTCCCCCCTCATACATTAGTAATTAGACATATGTGAAATATCCCCTCCTGTTCACTATGGGGACGTAGCCTCGGGGCCAGGGGACTCGAGAGTACAGAAGAAGAGATGAACACATCCAAAGCATATCACTGTCCTCTGTAACGTAGTAGCAGCATAGTACTCCTATCACTGTCCTCTGTAACGTAGTAGCAGCATAGTACTCCTATCACTGTCCTCTGTAACGTAGTAGCAGCATAGTACTCCTAGATACAAAGAGGTGCCAAAGTGATCGGATTTCTGAGGTAAAAGCTTATCTGAAAGAGAGTTGGATTTTCATAGAGCAAAATAAAGATATCCTGAGTGCGGAAACTCTGTTGAAGATAACACCAAAGAAATAGAATTGTGTATTTCTCTGGTATGTTGTATAAACACAAGAGACGGTATGTGTGTGTGTGTGTGTGTGTGTGTGTGTGTGTGTGTGTGGCCTCATTTATGTGGATCCGATTAGATCAGGAAGTTTAATGTGGATCAGACTATATTCGATCAGACTAGATTAGATTTAGGTTTGCTGTGGATCAGATTAGATCAGACTAGATTAGATGTTTTTACATTTTAAAATTTCACCTTTATATAACCAGGTAGGCTAGTTGAGAACAAGTTCTCATTTGCAACTGCGACCTGGCCAAGATAAAGCATAGCAGTGTGAACAGGCAACAACACAGAGTTACACATGGAGTAAACAATTAACAAGTCAATAACACAGTAGAAAAAAGGGGAGTCTATATACATTGTGTGCAAAAGGCATGAGGAGGTAGGCGAATAATTACAATTATGCAGATTAACACTGGAGTGATAAATGATCAGATGGTCATGTACAGGTAGAGATATTGGTGTGCAAAAGAGCAGAAAAGTAAATAAATATAAACAGTATGGGGATGAGGTAGGTAAAATTGGGTGGGCTATTTACCGATAGACTATGTACAGCTGCAGCGATCGGTCAGCTGCTCAGATAGCAGATGTTTGAAGTTGGTGAGGGAGATAAAAGTCTCCAACTTCAGCGATTTTTGCAATTCTTTCCAGTCACAGGCAGCAGAGAACTGGAACGAAAGGCGGCCAAATGAGGTGTTGGCTTTAGGGATGATCAGTGAGATACACCTGCTGGAGCGCGTGCTACGGATGGGTGTTGCCATCGTAACCAGTGAACTGAGATAATGAGGTTCACTGTGGATCAGATTAGATTATGAGGTTTACTGTGGATCAGTGTAGATTAGATTGGGAGGTTTACTGTGGATCAGTCTAGATTAGATCAGGCAAAATTAGATTATGAGGTTAACTGTAGATCAGATTAGATAAAATCAGACTAGATTAGATCAGTAGGTTTACTGTAGACCAGATTAGATTAAATCAGTCTAGATAAAATCAGAATGTTTACTGTGGACCAGATTAGATTAGATCAGACTAGATTAGATTAGGAGGTTTACTGGACCAGATTAGATTAGGAGGTTTACTGTGGACCAGATTAGATTAGGAGATTTACTGTGCAGACTAGATTAGATTAGGAGGTTTACTGTGCAGACTAGAAGTTGAGTTAACACAAAGAAATACATGTTTGAAGATAGGTCAGAGCACAGACAGACAGTTATCAAAACTGTTAAACGTTTTTAAAACAATTCAACTGTTTGTTTGTTCGTCTGAATTGTAAAGTGGGATAGTGTGTGTAGATTGCTGAGATTTGTATTTTTTTTTATTTAATCCATATTAGAATGAGGCTGTAACATATCAAAAACTATTGTTGAAAAAGTCTTTGGGTCTGAATACTTTCCAAAGGCACCATATACTGTATGAGTGTATTCTAAGAAAAGAAAAGTGAAATTTGACATTTTATACCTGAATTCTCACCAAAATCCCTGAGCACCAGTAAAATGTTTTACGTGCTATAATTCACTATGTCAAACGTTTTACATTTTTCAGATCTATCAGGCATTGAGTGAATTATAGCACATTTACTGTGGGCCAGATTAGATTAGGAGGTTTACAGTTGACAGTGCATGTCAGAGCAAAAACCAAGCAATGAGGTCGATGGAATTGTCCGTAGGGCTTCGAGACAGGATTGTGTCGAGGCACAAATCGGGGTAAGGGTTAAGTTTGGAACCACCAAGACTCTTCCTAGAGCTGTCTGCTCGGCCAAACTGAGCAATTGGGGGAGAAGGGTCTTGGTCAGGGAGGTGACCAAGAACCCGACGGTCACTCTGACAGAGCTCCAGAGTTCCTCTGTGGAGATGGGAGAACCTTCCAGAAGGTCCTCTGCAGCACTCCACCAATAAGGCCTTTATGCTTGAATGGCCCGACGGAAGCCACTCCTTATTAAAAGGCACATGACAGACCGCTTGGAGTTTGCCAAAAGTCCCCTAAGACTCGCAGACCATGAGAAATAAGAGTTTCTGGTGAGATGAAACCAAGATTGAACTCTTTGGCCTGAATGCCAAACCTGGCACAGTGTCTGACTCTACCTGCACTCACCTGTGCCGTCATTGATTACTGTTGTTATGTTCTGTTGCATTATTCAACACGTGTGTCAATAGCAGATTAACAAATCAACATAATATCACTGTGTTCATTTTCAGAAGTTGCTTTTAGCGATAATTTGTAAATATTTAAACCGTATTAAATTGTAACTTCAAAAAAAAAAATCCACCAAAAAAAGTAACACCCTTCAAAACGAAGTTAACTTTCTTCTCTTTCTTGAGATGATGTGTTACATCTCTGAAGGAGCTTTATTGAAACTTTAATTTTATTTATTTAACTAGGCAAGTCAGTTATGAACAAGTTCTTATTTTCAATGACGGCCTAGGAACAGTGGGTTAACTGCCTTGTTCAGGGGGCAAAACAACAGATTTTTTACCTTGTCAGCTCGGGGGATTCGATCCAGCAACCTTCTCGGTTACTAGTTCAACACTCTAACCACTAGGCTACCTGCCACCCCTACACTCTAACCACTAGGCTACCTGCCACCTCTACACTCTAACCACTAGGTTACTTACTGCCCCTACACTCTAACCACTAGACTACCTGCCTCCCCTACACTCTAACCACTAGGTTACCTACCGCCCCTACCCTCTAACCACTAGACTACCTGCCTCCCCTGCACTCTAACCACTAGGCTTCCTGCCACCCTTACACTCTAACCACTTGACTACCTGCCTCCCCTACACTCTAACCACTAGGTTACTTACTGCCCCTACACTCTAACCACTAGGTTACCTGCCTCCCCTACACTCTAACCACTAGGTTACCTGCCTCCCATACACTCTAACCACTAGGCTACCTGCCACCCCTACACTCTAACCACTAGACTACCTGCCTCCCCTACACTCTAACCACTAGGCTACCTGCCTCCCCTACACTCTAACCACTAGACTATCTGCCTCCCCTACACTCTAACCACTAGGTTACCTGCCACCCCTACACTCTAATCACTAGGTTACCTGCCTCCCCTACACTCTAACCACTAGGCTACCTGCCACCTCTACACTCTAACCACTAGGCTACCTGCCTCCCCTACACTCTAACCACTAGGCTACCTGCCTCCCCTACACTCTAACCACTAGGTTACTTACTGCCCCTACACTCTAACCACTAGGCTACCTGCC
Organism: Oncorhynchus mykiss; assembly: GCF_013265735.2. Lineage (NCBI taxonomy): Eukaryota > Metazoa > Chordata > Actinopteri > Salmoniformes > Salmonidae > Oncorhynchus > Oncorhynchus mykiss. The sequence goes on along the minus strand of NC_048586.1, from coordinate 49,703,896 downwards.
GCCCCTACACTCTAATCACTAGGCTACCTGCCGCCCCTACACTCTAACCACTAGACTATCTGCCTCCCCTACACTCTAATCACTAGGTTACCTATGTCCGTATAGTTCTAGCAGGTGCAACGGAAAGACAATGTATTCCATTGAGCCCATTTCAGCCATTATCAGATTGTGTGTTTGACCGGTCTTTAAAAAACATTTCTGCAGTCTGAACATCAACGAGGGGAAAAACGACAGGCACAAGCAAGAGTATGAAGGTTATGAAGAGTATGAAGAGTGTGAAGGGTATGAAGAGTATGAAGAGTATGAAGAGTATGAAGAGTATGAAGGGTATGAAGAGTATGAAGGGTATGAAGAGTATGAAGGGTATGAAGAGTATGAAGAGTATGAAGAGTATGAAGAGTATGAAGAGTATGAAGAGTATGAAGAGTGTGAAGAGTGTGAAGGGTATGACGTGTAAAGAGTGTGAAGAGTGTGAAGGGTATGAAGAGTGTGAAGAGTGTGAAGGGTGTGAAGAGGATGAAGAGTATGAAGGGTATGAAGAGTATGAAGAGTATGAAGAGTATGAAGAGTGTGAAGGGTATGAAGAGTATGAAGAGTATGAAGAGTATGAAGAGTATGAAGGGTATGAAGAGTATGAAGGGTATGAAGAGTATGAAGGGTATGAAGAGTATGAAGAGTATGAAGAGTATGAAGAGTATGAAGAGTATGAAGAGTGCGAAGGGTATGACGTGTAAAGAGTGTGAAGAGTGTGAAGGGTATGACGTGTAAAGAGTGTGAAGAGTGTGAAGGGTATGACGAGTGTGAAGAGTGTGAAGGGTGTGAAGGGTATGACGAGTGTGAAGAGTGTGAAGGGTGTGAAGAGGATGAAGAGTATGAAGGGTATGAAGAGTATGAAGAGTATGAAGAGTGCGAAGGGTATGACATGTAAAGAGTGTGAAGAGTGTGAAGGGTATGACGTGTAAAGAGTGTGAAGAGTGTGAAGGGTATGACGAGTGTGAAGAGTGTGAAGGGTGTGAAGGGTATGACGAGTGTGAAGAGTGTGAAGGGTGTGAAGCGTATGAAGAGTGTGAAGCGTATGAAGAGTATGTAAGGTCAATAGATGGTGTGATATCAGTATGGAAGGTATCATCCCAGGGGGTGTGATATCAGTATGGAAGGTATCATCCCAGGGGGTGTGATATCAGTATGGAAGGTATCATCCCAGGGGGTGTGATATCAGTATGGAAGGTATCATCCCAGGGGGTGTGATATCAGTATGGAAGGTATCATCCCAGGGGGTGTGATATCAGTATGGAAGGTATCATCCCAGGGGGTGTGATATCAGTATGGAAGGTATCATCCCAGGGGGTGTGATATCAGTTTGGAAGGTAACATTCCAGCTGGTTCACTGATGTTCTGGTTGCTTGTCATAATATCTAATACCTAACATCTGTGTTTGTTAAATGTTGAATAAAGAGGAACCACCTCTACTGTCGGATTAAAACATATATAATATTAAAAATAACAAATACACAAACAAATAAATAATAACAACATAAAGCATAAATGATTTACCAACTGAGGAGGGCCAAGGTCAACATCAGAGCCTTTTCCATTCACTCAGCAGGTTACTTAGGGTGCTTCTCTCTCTCTCTCTCTCTCTCTCTCTCTCTCTCTCTCTCTCTCTCTCTCTCTCTCTCTCTCTCTCTCTCTCTCTCTCTCTCTCTCTCTCTCTCTCTCTCTCTCTCTCTCTCTCTCTCTCTCTCTCTCTCTCTCTCTCTCTCTCTCTCTCTCTCTCTCTCTCTCTCTCTCTCTCTCTCTCTCTCTCTCTCTCTCGCTCTCTCTCTCCCTCTCTGCTCTCTTTCTCTCTCCCTCTCTGCTCTCTCTCTCTCTCCCTCTCTGCTCTCTCTCTCTCCATATCTCTCTCTGTCTCTCTCTCTATCTCTCCTTCCCTCTCTCTCTCTCTCCATCCCCCCTCTTCCTCTCTCTCCATCCCCCTCTTCCTCTCTCTCTCTCCATCCCCTCTCTCTCTCTCTCTCTCTCTCTCTCTCTATCCCTCTCTGCTCTCTCTCTCTCCATTGCCCCTCTTCCTCTCTCTCTCTCCATCCCCTCTCTCTCTCTCTCTCTCCCTCTCTCTCTCTCTCCATCCCCCCTCTTCCTCTCTCTCCATCCCCCTCTTCCTCTCTCTCTCTCCATCCCCTCTCTCTCTCTCTCTCTCTCTCTCGCTCTCTCTCTCCCTCTCTGCTCTCTTTCTCTCTCCCTCTCTGCTCTCTCTCTCTCCATTGCCTCTCTTCCTCTCTCTCTCTCTCTCCACCCCCCTCTCTCTGTTTCTCTCTCTCTCTCTCCATTCTCTCTCTATCCCCTCTCTTCCTCTCTCTCTCTCTCCACCCCCCCCCCCCCCCCCACTCTCTCTCCCTTCCTCCATCCCCTCTCTGCCACGGTGGGATGTGAAGCGTAACATGGTGGTCTCCTGCTACTGCTTGTATTAACCCACTCACTGATAGTAGACTAGAGAGAGAGAGGAGAGGGACACAACAGTTAGGGCCCCAAACCCAGCCTGCTGCCCTGCCTCCTCTCCGGGTAATGGCCTACAGAAAAACCATTTCACGGCATGCCGAGCAAAGGAGAGGCGGGAATGAGAAATAAGTCAACCAGAAGGGAAGAGCCAGACACATCGGCTCTATAGACCGGAGCCCTACTCCCTATATGAAGAGCCAGACACATCGGCTCTATAGACCAGAGCCCTATTCCCTATATGAAGAGCCAGACACATCGGCTCTATAGACCAGAGCCCTACTCCCTATATGAAGAGCCAAACGCATTGGCTCTATAGACCAGAGCCCTATTCCCTATATGAAGAGCCAGACACATCGGCTCTATAGACCAGAGAGCCCTATTCCCTATATGAAGAGCCAGACACATCGGCTCTATAGACCGGAGCCCTATTCCCTATATGAAGAGCCAGACACATCGGCTCTATAGACCAGAGAGCCCTATTCCCTGTATGAAGAGCCAGACACATCGGCTCTATAGACCAGAGCCCTAGTCCCTATATGAAGAGCCAGACACATCGGCTCTATAGACCAGAGAGCCCTATTCCCTATATGAAGAGCCAGACACATCGGCTCTATAGACCAGAGCCCTACTTCCTATATGAAGAGCCAGACACATCGGCTCTATAGACCAGAGAGCCCTATTCCCTATATGAAGAGCCAGACACATCGGCTCTATAGACCGGAGCCCTATTCCCTATATGAAGAGCCAGACACATCGGCTCTATAGACCAGAGAGCCCTATTCCCTGTATGAAGAGCCAGACACATCGGCTCTATAGACCAGAGCCCTAGTCCCTATATGAAGAGCCAGACACATCGGCTCTATAGACCAGAGAGCCCTATTCCCTGTATGAAGAGCCAGACACATCGGCTCTATAGACCAGAGCCCTATTCCCTATATGAAGAGCCAGACACATCGGCTCCACTGCCTGCTGGTTGTCTCAGACTCCTCCGTTTACCTTGGTTGTCTCCCATATGATACCCTATTCCCTATATAGTGCACTACTATAGACCATGGCCCTATTCCCTATATAGTACACTACTTTAGACCAGAGCCCTATTCCCTATGTAGTGCACCACTTTAGACCTGAGCCCTATTCCCTATATAGTACACTACTTTAGACCAGAGTCCAATTCCCTATACAGTGCCCTACTTTAGACCAGAGCCCTATTCCATATATAGTGCACTACTTTAGACCAGAGCCCTATTCCCTATATAGTGCACTACTTTAGACCAGAGTCCTATTCCTTATATAGTGCACTACTTTAGACCAGAGCCCTATTCCCTATATAGTGCACTACTTTAGACCAGAGTCCTATTCCCTATATAGTGCACTACTTTAGTCCAGGGCCCATATAGTGGACTACATTAGACCAGGGCCCTATTCCCTATATAGTGCACTACTTTAGACCAGGGCCCATATAGTGCACTACTTTAGACCAGGGCCCTATTCCCTGTATAGTGCACTACTATATACCAGAGTCCTATTCCCTACATAGTGCACTACTTTAGACCAGAGTCCTATTCCCTATATAGTGCACTACTTTAGACCAGAGCCCTATTCCCTATATAGTGCACTACTTTAGACCAGAGTCCTATTCCCTACATAGTGCACTACTTTAGTCCAGGGCCCATATAGTGCACTACATTAGACCAGGGCCCTATTCCCCATATAGTGCACTACATTAGACCAGGGCCCTATTCCCTATATAGTGCACTACTTTAGACCAGAGCCCTATTCCCTATATAGTGCACTACTTTAGTTCAGGGCCCATATAGTGCACTACTTTAGACCAGAGCCCTATTCCCTATATAGTACACTACTATAGACGAGAGTCCTATGCCCTATATAGTACACTACTATAGACCAGAGTCCTATTCCCTATATAGTACACTACTATAGACCAGAGTCCTATGCCCTATATAGTGCACTACTATAGACCAGAGCCCTATGCCCTATATAGTGCACTACTATAGACCAGAGTCCTATGCCCTATATAGTACACTACTATAGACCAGAGTCCTATGCCCTATATAGTGCACTACTATAGACCAGAGTCCTATGCCCTATATAGTGCACTACTATAGACCAGAGCCCTATTCCATATATAGTACACTACTATAGACCAGAGCCCTATTCCCTATATAGTACACTACTATAGACCAGAGCCCTATTCCCTATATAGTGTACTACTATAGACCAGAGCCCTATGCCCTATATAGTGCACTACTATAGACCAGAGCCCTATTCCATATATAGTACACTACTATAGACCAGAGAACTATGCCCTATATAGTGCACTACTATAGACCAGAGCCCTATGCCCTATATAGTGCACTACTGTAGACCAGAGCCCTATGCCCTATATAGTGCACTACTATAGACCAGAGCCCTATTCCATATATAGTACACTACTATAGACCAGAGTCCTATGCCCTATATAGTGCACTACTGTAGACCAGAGCCCTATGCCCTATATAGTGCACTGCTATAGACCAGAGCCCTATTCCATATATAGTACACTACTATAGACCAGAGTCCTATGCCCTATATAGTGCACTACTATAGACCAGAGCCCTATTCCCTGTATAGTGCACTACTATAGACCAGAGCCCTATGCCCTATATAGTGCACTACTATAGACCAGAGTCCTATGCCCTATATAGTGCACTGCTATAGACCAGAGCCCTATTCCATATATAGTACACTACTATAGACCAGAGTCCTATGCCCTATATAGTGCACTACTATAGACCAGAGCCCTATTCCCTGTATAGTGCACTACTATAGACCAGAGTCCTATGCCCTATATAGTGCACTGCTATAGACCAGAGCCCTATTCCCTGTATAGTGCACTACTATAGACCAGAGTCCTATGCCCTATATAGTGCACTACTATAGACCAGAGTCCTATGCCCTATATAGTGCACTACTATAGACCAGAGCCCT
>NC_048586.1:49648412-49693412 GCF_013265735.2 Oncorhynchus mykiss | reverse complement strand
ACATTTAATTTATGAGCTGAATCTCTTTGTGGCTGGCTAGGAGTCTATTGGATGTCCTGGTTGCTGTGTGTGTGAGTGTGTGAGTGTGAATGTGTACGCATGTGTGTGTGTGTGTGTGTGTGTGTGTGTGTGTGTGTGTGTGAGACTGTGTGTGTGTGTGTGTGTGTGTGTGTGTGTGTGTGTGTGTGTGTGTGTGATGTGTGTGTGTGATGTGTGTGTGTGTGTGATGTGTGTGTGTGTGTGTGTGTGTGTGTGTGTGTTCCATTCACAGACAGCTGGTGGGACTTTGTTAAGAGTCACTAATTAGGATTGGAAATGGATGGGTTTTCACCAACAGTAGCAATTACTGAGTAAGAGATAGATTGAGGGAAGAGGGGAATGGAGAGGAGAGATGAGAGGAGAAAGGGATGGAGAAGAGAGAGGGATGGAGAGGAGAGGGGGATGGAGAGGAGAGAAGAGAGTAGAGATGAGATGAGAGGAGAGATGAGAGGAGAGATGAGAGATGAGAGGAGAGATGAGAGGAGAGAGATGAGAGGAGAAGAGAGATGAGAGGAGAGGAGAGGAGAGAGGGATGGATAGAGAGAAGGATGGAGAGGAGAGAGGTTTGGATGGATGGAGATGAGAGGAGAGGGGAGGAGAGATGGATGGAGATGAGAGGAGAGGAGAAAGGAGAGGAGAGATGAGAGGAGAGAGGGATGTAGTGTAGGGTAGTGTAGTATGATGTAGTGTAGTGTAGGGTAGTGTAGTCTAGTTTTGTGTGGTGTAGTGTAGTGTAGTGTGGTATGGTGTAGTGTAGGGTAGTGTAGGGTAGTGTGGTATGATGTATGGTAGTGTAGTGTGATGTAGTGTTGTGTAGTGTAGTGTGCTGTAGTGTAGTGTAGTATGATGTAATGTAGTGTATTATGACATAGAGTAGTGCTGTGTAGTGTAGTCTGATGTAGTGTAGTGTAATGTAGTGTGATGTAGTGTAGTGTAGTATGATGTAGTGTAGTGTAGTATAGTATGATGTATGGTAGTGTAGTGTGATGTAGTGTATTGTAGTGTAGTATGATGTTGTGTATGGTAGTATGATGTAGGGTAGTGTAGTATGACGTAGTGTCGTGTAGTGTAGTGTAGTATGATGTAGTGTTGTGTGGTGTAGGGTAGTGTAGTATGATGTCATGTAGTGCCGTGTAGTGTAGTACAATGTAGACTGATGTAGTGTAGTGTAGTGTGGTGTATTGTGGTGTAGTGTGATGTAGTGTAGTGTAGTATGATGTAGTGTAGTGTAGTATGATGTAGTGTGATGTAGTGTAGGTTAGTATGATGTAGTGTAGTGTAGTGTGATGTAGTGTAGTGTGGTGTAGTGTAGTATGGTGTAGTGTAGTGTAATATGATGTAGTGTAGTGTAGTGTAGTGTAGTGTAGTATGATGTAGTGTAGTGTAGTATGATGTAGTTTAGTGTAGTGTGATGTAGTGTAGGTTAGTATGATGTAGTGTAGTGTAGTGTGATGTAGTGTAGTGTGGTGTAGTGTAGTATGGTGTAGTGTAGTATGATGTAGTGTAGTGTAGTATGATGTAGTGTAGTGTAGTATGATGTAGTGTAGTGTGGTGTAGTGTAGTATGATGTAGTGTAGTGTAGTATGATGTAGTGTAGTGTGGTGTAGTGTAGTATGATGTAGTGTAGTGTAGTGTGATGTAGTGTAGTATGATGTAGTGTAGTGTAGTATGATGTAGTGTAGTGTAGTATGATGTAGTGTAGTGTGGTGTAGTGTAGTATGATGTAGTGTAGTATGATGTAGTGTAGTGTAGTATGATGTAGTGTAGTGTAGTGTAGTGTAGTATGATGTAGTGTAGTGTAGTATGATGTAGTGTAGTATGGTGTAGTGTAGTATGATGTAGTGTAGTGTAGTATGATGTAGTGTAGTGTGGTGTAGTGTAGTATGATGTAGTGTAGTGTAGTGTGATGTAGTGTAGGTTAGTATGATGTAGTGTAGTGTAGTATGATGTAGTGTAGTGTGGTGTAGTGTAGTATGGTGTAGTGTAGTTTGGTGTAGTGTAGTGTAGTATGATGTAGTGTAGTGTAGTATGATGTAGTGTAGTGTAGTGTGTTGCAGTATGATGTAGTGTAGTGTAGTGTGATGTAGTGTAGGTTAGTATGATGTAGTTTAGTGTAGTATGATTTGGTGTAGTGTAGCATGATGTAGTGTTGTGTAGTGTAGTATGATGTAGTGTCGTTCAGTGTAGTGTCGTGTTATGTAGTGTAGTGTAGTATGATGTAGGGCAGTGTAGTGTGATGTAGTGTAGTGTAGTGTAGTATGATGTAGTGTAGTGTAGTATGATATAGTGTAGTGTAGTGTGATGTAGTGTAGTGTAGTATGATGTAGTGTAGTGTAGTGTAGTATGATGTAGGGTTGTGTAGTATGATGTAGTGTAGTGTAGTATGATGTAGTGTAGTGTGGTGTAGTGTAGTATGGTGTAGTGTAGTTTGGTGTAGTGTAGTGTAGTATGATGTGGTGTGGTGTAGTGTAGTATGATGTATGTTAGTGTAGTGTAGTATGATGTATGGTAGTGTAGTGTAGTGTGGTGTAGTATAGTATGATGTATGTTAGTGTAGTGTGATGTAGTGTAGTGTATTATGATGTAGTGTTGTGTAGTTTAGTGTTGTGTAGAGTAGTGTAGTATGATGTTGTGTATGGTAGTATGATCTAGGGTAGTGTAGTGTGGTGTAGTATGATGTAGGGTAGTGTAGTATGACGTAGTGTCGTGTAGTGTAGTGTAGTATGATGTAGTGTTGTGTGGTGTAGTATGATGTGGTGTGTTGCAGTATGATATAGTGTAGTGTAGTGTGATGTAGTGTAGGTTAGTATGATGTAATGTAGTGTAGTGTAGTATGATGTGGTGTAGTGCAGTATGATGTAATGTAGTGTAGTGTAGTATGATGTGGTGTTGTGTAGTATGATGTAGTGTAGTGTAGTTTGGTGTAGTGTAGTGTAGTATGATGTAGTGTAGTGTAGTATGATGTAGTGTAGTGTAGTGTGATGTAGTGTAGGTTAGTATGATGTAGTGTAGTGTAGTATGATGTAGTGTAGTGTAGTGTGGTGCAGTATGGTGTAGTGTAGTGTAGTGTGATGTAGTGTAGGTTAGTATGATGTAGTGTAGTGTAGTGTGATGTAGTGTAGTATGGTGTAGTGTAGTATGATGTAGTGTAGTGTAGTATGATGTAGTGTAGTGTGGTGTAGTGTAGTATGATGTAGTGTAGTGTAGTGTGATGTAGTGTAGTGTGATGTAGTGTAGGTTAGTATGATGTAGTGTAGTGTAGTATGATGTATTGTAGTGTGGTGTAGTGTAGTATGGTGTAGTGTAGTTTGGTGTAGTGTAGTGTAGTATGATGTAGTGTAGTGTAGTGTGGTGCAGTATGATGTAGTGTAGTGTAGTGTGATGTAGTGTAGGTTAGTATGATGTAGTGTAGTGTAGTATGATTTGGTGTTGTGCAGTATGATGTAGTGTTGTGTAGTGTAGTATGATGTGGTGTCGTTTAGTGTAGTGTCGTGTTATGTAGTGTAGTGTAGTATGATGTAGGGCAGTGTAGTATGATGTAGTGTAGTGTAGTATGATGTAGTGTAGTGTAGTGTAGTGTGACATAGTGTAGTGTTGTGTAGTGTAGTCTGATGTAATGTAGTGTAGTCTGATGTAGTATGATGTAGTGTAGTGTAGTGTAGTATGATGTGGTGTGGTGCAGTATGATGTAGTGTAGTGCAGTATGATGTAGTGTGGTGCAGTATGATGTATGGTAGTGTAGTATGATGTAGTGTAGTGTAGTGTGATGTAGTGTAGTATGATGTAATGTAGTGTAGTCTGATGTAGTATTGTGTAGTGTAGTATGATGTAGTGTAGTGTAGTGTAGTGCAGTGTAGTATGATGTATTGTTGTGTAGTGTGGTGAGGTGTAGTGTAGTGTAGTGTAGTTTAGTGTAGTGTAGTATAGTATGATGTTGTGTATTGTGGTGTAGTGTGATGTAGTGTAGTGTAGTGTAGTCTATTGTAGTGTAGTGTGATGTAGTGTAGTATGATGTAGTTTAGTGTAGTGTATCGTGATGTAGTGTAGTGTAGTGTGATGTGATGTGATGTAGTGTAGTGTAGTCTATTGTAGTGTAGTATGATGTAGTGTAGTGTAGTGTAGTGTAGTGTAGTGTGATGTAGTGTAGTATGATGTATTGTAGTGTAGTGTAGTGTGATGTAGTCTATTGTAGTGTTGTGTAGGTCACATGGCAATCAAAACAGTTAACAAAACAGTTGCATTTAGAATAGTTATCTATTGTACAATCACTTGGTTTGTAAAAGCATGTTTCACTCCAGTACCAGCTTTCTGAGGAGCTGCTCTCACGCTGTCTGACAGGTGGTAGGATAATCTGCTCCTCAAACGAGTCTCTGGAGCTGCTCCTCAAACTAGTCTCTGGTGCAGCTCCTCACACTAGACTCTGGAGCTGCTCCTCAAACTAGTCTCTGCTCCTCAAACGAGTCTCTGGAGCTGCTCCTCAAACTAGTCTCTGGAGCTGCTCCTCAAACTAGTCTCTGGAGCTGCTCCTCAAACGAGTCTCTAGAGCTGGTCCTCAAGCTAGTCTCTGGAGCTGCTCCTCAAACTAGTCTCTGCTCCTCAAACTAGTCTCTGGAGCTACTCCTCAAACTAGTGTCTGGAGCTGCTCCTCAAACGAGTCTCTGCTCCTCAAACTAGTCTCTGGAGCTACTCTGGAGCTGTCTGACAGATGGTAGGATATGCTGCTCCTCAAACTAGTCTCTGGAGCTACTCTGGAGCTGTCTGACAGATGGTAGGATATGCTGCTCCTCAAACTAGTTTCATCATGTTCTGCGCATGTGATAAATAAGATACACGATGACTAAGGAATATAAACACGAGGCAAATTTTATTCCACAAAATTATGCAAATTAACCTATAGAGCGATAAGCATGTCTGGTCAAATGTATTTTTCGGTGTTTACCCGATTAGTAGTAGTGTAATGAGTTCTAGAATTATGTTTCACATATATCCATTCAAGCTCTCACAGGCAGACTGCAACTCTCCTAGTTGGCACCAATAGACATGACCTGTTCATGGCTCCTTAGCAACTTAGTGTTTTTTTTTGTGTGTTTTACATTTTTAACTCATTTAAAAATACATATTACATACAGCTGGAAAGAACTTTTGGATATCACAGCAGCGGTAACTTATTTCGACCAGAAATACAACATTGTACCCCCCCCCCCCCCCATTTCTCCGGAGGCTGCTCCAAGATGCCGCCGGTGGAGCTGAGGTATCCGGAGTTGACTTTTTAGTCCGACTCAACAGGGCGTGCACACCATCCAATGCTTAGGGAGTATATTACTCGCTAATGTTCAGTCCCTGAACATAGACGAGCTCAGGGCGAGGATCTCCTTCCAGAGAGACATCAACGACTGTAATGTACCCTGTTTCACGAAATCGTGGCACTCTACGGACATACTGTTCATGTCCACTAAGCCAGCGGGTTCTCAGTACATCGCTCAGACAGGAATAAAGAGAGAAAGGGATAGAGAGGAGAGAAAGAAAGGCAGAGGGGTTTGTTTCATGATTAACTGCTCATGGTGTGATTGTGATAACGTACAGGAACTCAAGTCATTTTGTTCACCAGCCCTAGAATACCTCACACTCAAATGCCGACCGCATCACCCCCCGAGAGAATTCTCTTTGGTCATCTTCACAGCCGTGTATATTCCCCTTCAAGCCGATACGACGACTCTCAAGGAACAACACTGGACTGTGCAAACTGAAAACCATGTATCCTGAGCCCGCAAATCCGAGGAAAACGCTATCAACGTTTTACCAACTGGCACATCAAAAACCCTCAACCATTGCTACTCTCCCTTCCGGGACGGCCACAAGGCCCTACCCTGCCTTCCCATTGGCAAATCAGATCATACCTCCATTCTGCTCCTCCCTTCCTATAGGCAGAAACTCAAAGAAGAAGTACCCGTGGTAAGGTCTATTCAACGCTGGTTTGACCAATCAGAATCCATGCTTCAAGATTGTTTTGATTACTAGGAATGGGATATTTTCTCTGAGAATAACATTGACTTATATACTGACACAGTGGCTGAGGTCATCAGGAGGTATATAGGGGATGTTGTACCCAACATGACGATTAAAACCTATCCAAAACAAAAACAAAACAAAAACAAAAACATAGGCATCTTTCGCGCTAAACTGAGAATGCAAAACACTGCATTTAACCAAAGCAAGGGGACTGGGAATATGGTTGAACACAAACAGTCCAGTTATGTCCTCCGTAAGGCAATCCAACACGCTGTCAGTACAGAGACAAAGTGGAGTCCCAATTCAACGACTCAGACACAAGACGTATGTGGCAGGGTCTACAGACAATCAAGGGAAAACCAGCCACACCGACGTCTTGCTCCCGGACAGGCTAAACACCTTCTTCGCCCGCTTTGAGGATAACACAGTGCCATCGACGCGAGCCGCTCCCGAGGACTGTGAGCTCTTGTTCTCCGCGGCCGACATGAGAAAGACGTTTCTGTCACTTTAATAATGGGAATTGATGGGAATTGATGTAAAATATATCACTAATCACTTTAAACAATGCTACTTATTAATATAATGTTTACATACCCTACATTATTCATCTCATATATATATACTGTACTTGATACCATCTACTGCATCTTGCCTATACCGTTCTGTGCCATCACTCATTCATATATCTTTATGTACATATTCTTTATCCCTTTACACTTGTGTGTATAAGGTAGTAGTTGTGGAATTGTTAGTTAGATTACTCGTTGGTTATTATTGCATTGTCAGAACTAGAAGCACAAGCATTTCGCTACACTCGCATTAACATCTGCTAACCATGTGTATGTGACAAATACATTTGATTTGGTTTGATTTGATTTTGAATCACTGGTCACTCGGGGATTACATACTGTTTACATAATGTTTTACCCATTTCATATGTACAGTGCCTTGCGAAAGTATTCGGCCCCCTTGAACTTTGCGACCTTTTGCCACATTTCAGGCTTCAAACATAAAGATATAAAACTGTATTTTTTTGTGAAGAATCAACAACAAGTGGGACACAATCATGAAGTGGAACGACATTTATTGGATATTTCAAACTTTTTTAACAAATCAAAAACTGAAAAATTGCGCGTGCAAAATTATTCAGCCCCCTTAAGTTAGTACTTTGTAGCGCCACCTTTTGCTGCGATTACAGCTGTAAGTCGCTTAGGGTATGTCTCTATCAGTTTTGCACACCGAGAGACTGACATTTTTTCCCATTCCTCCTTGCAAAACAGCTCGAGCTCAGTGAGGTTGGATGGAGAGCATTTGTGAACAGTAGTTTTCATTTCTTTCCACAGATTCTCGATTGGATTCAGGTCTGGACTTTGACTTGGCCATTCTAACACCTGGATATGTTTATTTTTGAACCATTCCATTGTAGATTTTGCTTTATGTTTTGGATCATTGTCTTGTTGGAAGACAAATCTCCGTCCCAGTCTCAGGTCTTTTGCAGACTCCATCATTCTTCCAGAATGGTCCTGTATTTGGCTCCATCCATCTTCCCATCAATTTTAACCATCTTCCCTGTCCCTGCTGAAGAAAAGCAGGCAAAACCATGATGCTGCCACCACCATGTTTGTCAGTGGGGATGGTGTGTTCAGGGTGATGAGCTGTGTTGCTTTTACGCCAAACATAACGTTTTGCATTGTTGCCAAAAAGTTCAATTTTGGTTTCATCTGACCTTCTTCCACATGTTTGGTGTGTCTCCCAGGTGGCTTGTGGCAAACTTCAAACAATACTTTTTATGGATATCTTTAAGAAATGGCTTTCTTCTTGCCACTCTTCCATAAAGGCCAGATTTGTGCAATATACGACTGATTGTTGTCCTATGGACAGAGTCTCCCACCTCAGCTGTAGATCTCTGCAGTTCATCCAGAGTGATCATGGGCTTCTTGGCTGCATCTCTGATCAGTCATGAGCTGAAAGTTTAGAGGGACGGCCAGGTCTTGGTAGATTTGCAGTGGTCTGATACTCCTTCCATTTCATTATTATCGCTTGCACAGTGCTCCTTGGGATGTTTAAAGCTTGGGAAATATTTTTGTATCCAAATCCGGCTTTAAACTTCTTCACAACGGACCTGCCTGGTGTGTTCCTTGTTCTTCATGATGCTCTCTGCGCTTTTAACGGACCTCTGAGACTATCACAGTGCAGGTGCATTTATACGGAGACTTGATTACACACAGGTGGATTGTATTTATCATCATTAGTCATTTAGGTTGGATCATTCAGAGATGCTCACTGAACTTCTGGAGAGAGTTTGCTATATCCATGTATTCTACAGATATACTATATATTCTATCCATGTATTCTACAGATATACTATATATTCTATCCATGTATTCGACAGATATACTATATATTCTATCCATTTATTCTACAGATATACTATATATTCAATCCATGTATTCTACAGGTATACTATATATGTATTTTATCCATGTATTCTACAGATATACTATATATTCTATCCATGTATTCTACAGATATACTATATATTCTATCCATGTATTCTACAGATATACTATATATTCTATCCATGTATTCTACAGATATACTATATATTCTATCCATGTATTCTACAGATATACTATATATTCTATCCATGTATTCTACAGATATACTATATTTTCTATCCATGTATTCTACAGATATACTATATATTCTATCCATGTATTCTACAGATATACTATATATTCTATCCATGTATTCTACAGATATACTATATATTCTATCCATGTATTCTACAGATATACTATATACTCTATCCATGTATTTTACAGATATACTATATTTTTTAAATTTATTTTACCTTTATTTAACTAGGCAAGTCAGTTAAGAACAAATTCTTATTTTCAATGACGGCCTAGGAACAGTGGGTTAACTGCCTGTTCAGGGGCAGAACGACAGATTTGTACCTTGTCAGCTCGGGGGTTTGAACTTGCAACCTTTCGGTTACTAGTCCAACACTCCAACCACTAGGCTACCCTGCCGCCCCTATCTCTATCCATACTCTATACTCTATCCATGTATTCTACAGGTATACTATATATTCTATCCATGTATTCTACAGATATACTATATACTCTATCCATGTATTCTACAGATATACTATATATTCTATCCATATGCTGTCCATAATGTCTATACATCCCATCATATATATATGTATACTTGTTACGGCTGTCGTCGGAATGAGACCAAGGTGCAGCGTGGTAGGTGTACACTCTCCTTTCATTTGAAATGCTCCACCAAAAAACAATAAACAACTCAACGTACGTAAAGCAAGATCCCACAACTGTAGGTGGGAAAAAGGACTACCTAAGTATGATACCCAATCGGAGACAACGATAGACAGCTGCCTCTGATTGGGAACCATACCCGGCCAAAAACAAAGAAATAGAAAAACTAGAATGCCCACTCCAAATCACACCCTGACCAACCCAAATAGAGAAATAAAACGGCTCTCTAAGGTCAGGGCGTGACAATACTCTGATATTTCTCATCCTAATATTTCTATATTTCTTAATTCCATGATTGTAATTTTAGATGTATGTGTATTGTTGTGTATTGTTAGATGCTACCGCATGCGACCAGTACAACTTAATTTAATAAATTGAATTCCAGGACCAGAGCAAATTGGACATTATTATACTGTGACTGGTTTAGACTGTTTTTGTTTCTAATAAACAGGACCTCCCAGCAGGTCATAACAGCCACTCACCCCAAAATTAAGTTGTTGTCCCTGCTCTGGCCGGTACCTCTTAATTAAATTGAAGAGTTCTCACTGCCCCATCCCTCTTCCCCCTGTACCCAGCCAAAAAACAGCCACAAGTGAGAAATCATTGGCAGAGGGAAAGGCTCATGAAATCTATTAATCATATCACTACAGCAGGCACCTTCTCCCTCTGTCTAATACTCTTGTCTACACCTCTGTCTGTCACTCTGTCTAATACTCTGTCTACCCCTCTGTCTAAAACTCTGTCTAATACTCTGTCTACCCCTCTGTCTACCCCTCTGTCTACCCCTCTGTCTACCCCTCTGTCTACCCCTCTGTCTACCCCTCTGTCTAATAATCTGTCTAATACTCTGTCTACCCCTCTGTCTAATACTCTGTCTAATACTCTGTCTAATACTCTGTCTACCCCTCTGTCTAATACTCTGTCTAATACTCTGTCTAACTCTGTCTAATACTCTGTCTACTCCTCCGTCCGTCCATCCGACTGTGTCTGTCTGTCTGTCTGTCTGTCTGTCTGTCTGTCTGTCTGTCTGTCTGTCTGTCTGTCTGTCTGTCTGTCTGTCTGTCTGTCTGTCTGTCTGTCTGTCTGTCTGTCTGTCCCTGTACTGGGTATCCCTCCCTCCCTCCCAGTACTGGGTATCCTCCCTCCCTCCCTCCCTGTACTGGGTATGGACCTTGAAATGGCACCCCCCTTAGAGACACTCCGCTCCACTCATCTATACATCTACTAGCCAGAATGTTTGTGTACACACACACACACCACGAACTCACACACACACCTAAAGTGTAGGTCAACCAACATTCCTTCTACATAACTCTAAAGGAGGTCAGTTCTAACAGACCTTCTACATAACCCTAAAGGAGATCAGTTCTAACATACCTTCTACATAACCCTAAAGGAGATCAGTTCTAACAGACTTTCTACATAACCCTAAAGGAGATCAGTTCTCACAGACTTTCTACATAACCCTAAAGGAGATCAGTTCTAACAGACCTTCTACATAACCCTAAAGGAGATCAGTTCTCACAGACCTTCTACATAACCCTAAAGGAGATCAGTTCTAACAGACCTTCTACATAACCGTAAAGGAGATCAGTTCTCACAGACCTTCTACATAACCCTAAAGAAGATCAGTTCTAACAGACCTTCTACATAACCCTAAAGGAGATCAGTTCTAACAGACCTTCTACATAACCCTAAAGGAGATCAGTTCTAACAGACTTCCTACATAACCCTAAAGGAGATCAGTTCTAACATACCTTCTACATATTCCTATAGGAGATCAGTTCTAACATACATTCTACATAACCCTAAAGGAGATCAGTTCTAACAGACCTTCTACATAACCCTAAAGGAGATCAGTTCTCACAGACCTTCTACATGACCCTAAAGGAGATCAGTTCTCACAGACCTTCTACATATTCCTAAAGGAGATCAGTTCTCACAGACCTTCTACATAACCCTAAAGGAGATCAGTTCTAACAGACCTTCTACATAACCCTAAAGGAGATCAGTTCTAACATACCTTCTAAATAACCCTAAAGGAGATCAGATCTAACATCCCTTCTACATAACCTTAAAGGAGATCAGTTCTCACAGACCTTCTACATAACCCTAAAGGAGATCAGTTCTCACAGACCTTCTACATAACCCTGATCAGTTCTAACAGACCTTCTACATAACCCTAAAGGAGATCAGTTCTAACAGACCTTCTACATAACCCTAAAGGAGATCAGTTCTAACAGACCTTCTACATAACCCTAAAGGAGATCAGTTCTAACAGACCTTCTACATAACCCTAAAGGAGATCAGTTCTAACAGACCTTCTACATAACCCTAAAGGAGATCAGTTCTCACAGACCTTCTACATAACCCTAAAGGAGATCAGTTCTAACAGACCTTCTACATAACCCTAAAGGAGATCAGTTCTAACAGACCTTCTACATAACCCTAAAGGAGATCAGTTCTCACAGACCTTCTACATAACCCTAAAGGAGATCAGTTCTAACAGACCTTCTACATAACCCTAAAGGAGATCAGTTCTCACAGACCTACTACATAACCCTAAAGGAGATCAGTTCTAACAGACCTTCTACATAACCCTAAAGGAGATCAGTTCTAACAGACCTTCTACATAACCCTAAAGGAGATCAGTTTTAAGAAGTAATGTTCATCTTCTTCGCACTTCCGGACCAATCCAACACATTTAACCAACTAAGGATACAGAAGTTGTTTCACTCTCACCTTTACAATGACAGGCTTTTGAGCAATAGAACATTAAGGTAGGCAGACTAGCAGTTAGGATCATTGGACCAGTAACTGAAATGTCGCTGGTTCGAATCCCAGAGGTGACTAGGTGAAAACATCTGCCCATGTGCCCTTGAGCAAGGCACTTAACCCTGATCGCTCCACGTTCGTCGTCAATAATGATCGATCCCATTCCGCGACCCCAGTCCGCGACTCCAATCGGCGTCCCCAGTCCGTGGCCGCACTCTCCGAGGGTGTCTCAGGGGGAGTGGTCCCACTCTCCGAGGGTGTCTCAGGGGGAGTGGTCCCACTCTCCGAGGGTGTCTCAGGGGGAGTGGTCCCACTCTCCGATGGTGTCTCAGGGGGAGTGGTCCCACTCTCCGAGGGTGTCTCAGGGGGATTGGTCCCACTCTCCGAGGGTGTCTCAGGGGGAGTGGTCCCACTCTCAGAGGGTGTCACAGGGGGAGTGGCCTATGCAAAAATATAATGTCTAATTTTCATCTGCATAATACACACATGTACACGTGTGATATAAGACAAATTTAATCAACCAACTAATTAGTAATATTATCATTAAAAACACTGTTACATAGATAGAAGACAAAGTCACCAAAATGATTTGCGTGCATCGGTAGCTGGAAAAGCCTTGCTTTGTTATGATTCTAGCTAACAACAATGACAAGATGCTGCCACGTGTCATCTCTGGTGTTAGCTTGTTTTAAACTCGTCTCTGGTGTTACCTTGTTTTAAACTCATCTCTGAGGTAACCTTGTTTTAAACTCGTCTCTGATGTTACCTTGTTTTAAACTCATCTCTCAGGTTACCTTGTTTTAAACTCATCTCTGATGTTACCTTGTTTTAAACTCACCTCTGATATTACCTTGTTTTAAACTCACCTCTGATGTTACCTTGTTCTAAACTCCCCTCTGGTGTTACCTTGTTTTAAACTCATCTCTGGTGTTACCTTGTTTTAAACTCATCTCTGAGGTCACCTTGTTTTAAACTCATCTCTGAGGTCACCTTGTTTTAAACTAATCTCTGAGGTCACCTTGTTTTCAACTCATCTCTGAGATTACCTTGTTTTAAACTCATCTCTGAGGTCACCTTGTTTTAAACTCATCTCTGAGATTACCTTGTTTTAAACTCATCTCTGAGATTACCGTGTTTTAAACTCATCTCTGAGGTCACCTTGTTTTAAACTCATCTCTGAGGTCACCTTGTTTTCAACTCATCTCTGAGATTACATTGTTTTAAACTCATCTCTGAGGTCACCTTGTTTTAAACTCATCTCTGAGGTTACCTTGTTTTAAACTCAACTCTGAGGTCACCTTTTTTTAAACTCATCTCTGAGTTCACCTTGTTTTAAACTCTTCTCTGAGATTACCTTGTTTTAAACTCATCTCTGAGGTTACCTTGTTTTAAACTCATCTCTGAGGTTATCTTGTTTTAAACTCATCTCTGAGGTTACCTTGTTTTAAACTCATCTCTGAGATGACCTTGTTTTAATCTCATCTCTGAGGTTACCGTGTTTTAAACTCATCTCTGAGGTTACCTTGTTTTAAACTCATCTCTGAGGTCACCTTGTTTTAAACTCATCTCTAGGATTACCTTGTTTTAAACTCATCTCTGAGGTCACCTTGTTTTAATCTCAT
Source organism: Oncorhynchus mykiss (assembly GCF_013265735.2). Lineage (NCBI taxonomy): Eukaryota > Metazoa > Chordata > Actinopteri > Salmoniformes > Salmonidae > Oncorhynchus > Oncorhynchus mykiss. The sequence goes on along the minus strand of NC_048586.1, from coordinate 49,679,683 downwards.
CTCTGAGGTTACCTTGTTTTAAACTCATCTCTGAGGTCACCTTGTTTTGAACTCATCTCTGAGGTTACCTTGTTTTAAACTCATCTCTGAGGTTACCTTGTTTTAAACTTATCTCTGAGGTTACCTTGTTTTAAACTCATCTCTGAGATTACCTTGTTTTAATCTCATCTCTGAGGTTACCGTGTTTTAAACTCATCTCTGAGGTCACCTTGTTTTAAACTAATATCTCTGAGGTCACCTTGTTTTCAACTCATCTCTGAGGTTACCTTGTTTTAAACTCATCTCTGAGGTCACCTTGTTTTAAACTCATCTCTGAGGTTACCTTGTTTTAAACTCATCTCTGAGGTCACCTTGTTTAAAACTCATCTCTGAGGTTACCTTGTTTTAAACTCATCTCTGAGGTTACCTTGTTTTAAACTCATCTCTGAGGTTAACTTGTTTTAAACTCACCTCTCAGGTCACCTTGTTTAAAACTCATCTCTGAGGTTACCTTGTTTTAAACTCATCTCTGAGGTTACCTTGTTTTAAACTCATCTCTGAGGTTAACTTGTTTTAAACTCACCTCTCAGGTTACCTTGTTTTGAACTCATCTCTGAGGTCACCTTGTTTTCAACTCATCTCTGAGATTACCTTGTTTTAAACTCATCTCTGAGGTCACCTTGTTTTAAACTCATCTCTGAGATTACCTTGTTTTAAACTCATCTCTGAGATTACCGTGTTTTAAACTCATCTCTGAGGTCACCTTGTTTTAAACTCATCTCTGAGGTCACCTTGTTTTCAACTCATCTCTGAGATTACATTGTTTTAAACTCATCTCTGAGGTCACCTTGTTTTAAACTCATCTCTGAGGTTACCTTGTTTTAAACTCAACTCTGAGGTCACCTTTTTTTAAACTCATCTCTGAGTTCACCTTGTTTTAAACTCTTCTCTGAGATTACCTTGTTTTAAACTCATCTCTGAGGTTACCTTGTTTTAAACTCATCTCTGAGGTTATCTTGTTTTAAACTCATCTCTGAGGTTACCTTGTTTTAAACTCATCTCTGAGATGACCTTGTTTTAATCTCATCTCTGAGGTTACCGTGTTTTAAACTCATCTCTGAGGTTACCTTGTTTTAAACTCATCTCTGAGGTCACCTTGTTTTAAACTCATCTCTAGGATTACCTTGTTTTAAACTCATCTCTGAGGTCACCTTGTTTTAATCTCATCTCTGAGGTTACCTTGTTTTAAACTCATCTCTGAGGTCACCTTGTTTTGAACTCATCTCTGAGGTTACCTTGTTTTAAACTCATCTCTGAGGTTACCTTGTTTTAAACTTATCTCTGAGGTTACCTTGTTTTAAACTCATCTCTGAGATTACCTTGTTTTAATCTCATCTCTGAGGTTACCGTGTTTTAAACTCATCTCTGAGGTCACCTTGTTTTAAACTAATATCTCTGAGGTCACCTTGTTTTCAACTCATCTCTGAGGTTACCTTGTTTTAAACTCATCTCTGAGGTCACCTTGTTTTAAACTCATCTCTGAGGTTACCTTGTTTTAAACTCATCTCTGAGGTCACCTTGTTTAAAACTCATCTCTGAGGTTACCTTGTTTTAAACTCATCTCTGAGGTTACCTTGTTTTAAACTCATCTCTGAGGTTAACTTGTTTTAAACTCACCTCTCAGGTCACCTTGTTTAAAACTCATCTCTGAGGTTACCTTGTTTTAAACTCATCTCTGAGGTTACCTTGTTTTAAACTCATCTCTGAGGTTAACTTGTTTTAAACTCACCTCTCAGGTTACCTTGTTTTGAACTCATCTCTGAGATTACCTTGTTTTAAACTCATCTCTGAGATGACCTCGTTTTAAACTCATCTCTGAGATTACCTTGTTTTAAACTCATCTCTGAGGTTACCTTCTTTTAAACTCATCTCTGAGGTTACCTTGTTTTAAACTCATCTCTGAGGTTACCTTGTTTTAAACTCATCTCTGAGGTTACCTTGTTTTAAACTCATCTCTGAGGTTACCTTGTTTTAAACTCACCTCTGCTGGAAACTCGTCTCTGAAAGGTGTGTATGTCAGTGGGAGAATGTGTCTGTTTGTGGTGTGTGTGTGTGTGTCTGTGTGTGTGTGTCTTTGTGTGCGTGTGTGTGTGTGTGTGTGTGTGTGTGTGTGTGTGTGTGTGTGTGTGTGTGTGTGTGTGTGTGTGTGTGTGAGAGAGAGAGAGAGAGAGAGAGAGAGCGATACAGAAATGGCGAAGAAGGGAGACAGAGTCGTTTATTGCGTTCAATGTATTGGTTTAAAGGGAGACTGAAAGCCAGTTGCTACGGTGTGGGTTACTCCTTAGATTGCTTCAGGTCTGCAAATAGCTCAACAGTGTCTGAAGCTCTACAACCTTATCTCACTATTGGCCTGCATCCCAAATGCCTTTTGGGGCCTTGTCAAAATGTAGTGCACTATATAGGGAATATGGAGCTACTTCGGACGCAAGGTGTAATCTGTAACTCTCACAAACACTCTGAGTGATATTCTGAAACATTCCAGAGAAGGGTCACAGGTCAGTGAAAGGAAATGAGCTTGGTTGTGGTCTGAGGAGTATAGCCTGATGGGGTGGTCCAGAGGTAGAACTAGGCTGCATGAGGGAGGGAGAGAGGTGGGAAGGAGAGAGAGGGCGATGGGGGAGAGAGAGGGGGCGAGGAGGGAGAGAGAGGAGGGAAGGAGAGAGAGAGGGCGAGGAGGGAGAGAGAGGATGGAAGGAGAGAGAGAGGGCGAGGAGGGAGAGAGAGGAGGGAAGGAGAGAGAGAGGGCGAGGAGGGAGAGAGAGGGCGAGGAGGGAGAGAGAGGAGGGAAGGAGAGAGAGGGGGCGAGGGGGGAGAGAGAGGATGAAAGGAGAGGGCGAGGAGGAAGAGAGAAGATGGAAGGAGAGCAGGACAAAGGAGAGAGTGAGAGAAGAGAAGAGGAGCATAGCAGAGAGAGGAGAGGAGGGAGAGAAAGGATAAAGCCCTCCTGCCCTATCTGGTCCTGGTTGGTGTTATCCATTAACGTTAGCATTAGCTCCTGGTTGGTGTTATCCATTAACGTTAGCATTAGCTCCTGGGTGGTGTTATCCATTAACGTTAGCATTAGCTCCTGGGTGGTGTTATCCATTAACGTTAGCATTAGCTCCTGGGTGGTGTTATCCATTAACGTTAGCATTAGCTCCTGGGTGGTGTTATCCATTAACGTTAGTATTAGCTCCTGGTTGGCATTATACTCTTTGATGTCCTGAAGGAGGTTGCCTCCCAAATGGCATCCTACTCCCATTGCAGTGCACTACTTTTGACCAGAGCCCTATGGGCCCTTGTTTAAAAGTAGTGCGCTAAATAGGGATTAGAGTGACATTTGGGAGGAATGCTGTGGCTGAGGCAGAAGCCCACAGAGTTAACCTTCCAACCAACCATCATTTCCTCTCACTGGACACTGTCTGGTCTAACTGCCTGAGTCCCTGTCTGGTCTAACCGCCTGAGTCCCTGTCTGGTCTAACCGCCTGAGTCCCTGTCTGGTCTAACCGCCTGAGTCCCTGTCTGGTCTAACCGCCTGTGTCCCTGTCTGGTCTAACCGCCTGAGTCCCTGTCTGGTCTAACCACCTGAGTTCATGTCTGGTCTAACCGCCTGAGTCCCTGTCTGGTCTAACCGCCTGAGTCCCTGTCTGGTCTAACCGCCTGAGTCCCTGTCTGGTCTAACTGCATGAGTCCCTGTCTGGTCTCACTGCCTGAGTCCCTGTCTGGTCTAACCGCCTGAGTCTATAGTCTGGTCTAACCGCCTGAGTCTCTGTCTGTTCTAACTGCTTGAGGCTCTGTCTGGTCTTACTGCCTGAGTTCCTGTCTGGTCTAACTGCCTGAGTCTTTGTCTGGTCTAACTGCCCGAGTCCCTGTCTGGTCAAACTGCCTGAGTCCAACGTGGTCTAACTGCCTGAGTCTCTGTCTGGTCTAACTGCCTGAGTCTCTGTCTGGTCTACCTGCCGGAGTCTCTGTCTGGTCTAACCGCCTGAGTCTCTGTCTGGTCTAACTGCCTGAGTCCCTGTCTGGTCTAACCACCTGAGTCTCTGTCTGGTCTAACCGCCTGAGTCTCTGTCTGGTCTAACTGCCTGAGTCCCTGTCTGGTCTAACCGCCTGAGACCCTGTCTGGTCTAACCGCCTGAGTCTCTGTCTGGTCTAACTGCCTGAGCTTCTGTCTGGTCTAACTGCCTGAGCCTCTGTCTGGTCTAACTGCCTGAGTCTCTGTCTGGTCTAACTGCCTGAGTCTCTGTCTGGTCTAACTGCCTGAGTCTCTGTCTTGTCTAACTGCCTGAGTCTCTGTCTGGTCTAACTGCCTGAGTCTCTGCCTGGTCTAACCGCCTGAGTCTCTGTCTGGTCTAACTGCCTGAGTCCCTGTCTGGTCTAACCGCCTGAGTCCCTGTCTGGTCTAACCGCCTGAGTCCCTGTCTGGTCTAACCGCCTGAGTCCCTGTCTGGTCTAACTGCCTGAGTCCCTGTCTGGTCTAACTGCCTGAGTCCCTGTCTGGTCAAACCACCTGAGTCCCTGTCTGGTCTAACCGCCTGAGTCCCTGTCTGGTCTAACCGCCTGAGTCCCTGTCTGGTCTAACTGCCTGAGTCCCTGTCTGGTCTAACCGCCTGAGTCTCTGTCTGGTCTAACCGCCTGAGTCTCTGTCTGGTCTAACTGCCTGAGTCCCTGTCTGGTCTAACCACCTGAGTCTCTGTCTGGTCTAACCGCCTGAGTCTCTGTCTGGTCTAACCGCCTGAGTCCCTGTCTGGTCTAACCGCCTGAGTCTCTGTCTGGTCTAACTGCCTGAGCCTCTGTCTGGTCTAACTGCCTGAGTCTCTGTCTGGTCTAACTGCCTGTCTCTGTCTGGTCTAACTGCCTGAGTCTCTGTCTGGTCTAACTGCCTGAGTCTCTGTCTGGTCTAACCGCCTGAGTCTCTGTCTGGTCTAACTGCCTGAGTCTCTGCCTGGTCTAACCGCCTGAGTCTCTGTCTGGTCTAACCGCCTGAGTCCCTGTCTGGTCTAACCGCCTGAGTCCCTGTCTGGTCTAACCGCCTGAGTCCCTGTCTGGTCTAACCGCCTGAGTCCCTGTCTGGTCTAACTGCCTGAGTCCCTGTCTGGTCTAACTGCCTGAGTCCCTGTCTGGTCTAACCACCTGAGTCCCTGTCTGGTCTAACCGCCTGAGTCCCTGTCTGGTCTAACCGCCTGAGTCCCTGTCTGGTCTAACTGCCTGAGTCCCTGTCTGGTCTAACCGCCTGAGTCTCTGTCTGGTGTAACTGCCTGAGGCTCTGTCTGGTCTTACTGCCTGAGTTCCTGTCTGGTCTAACTGCCTGAGTCTCTGTCTGGTCTAACTGCCTGAGTCCCTGTCTGGTCTAACTGCCTGAGTCCCTGTCTGGTCTAACTGCCTGAGTCCAACGTGGTCTAACTGCCTGAGTCTCTGTCGGGTCTAACTTCCTGAGTCTCTGTCTGGTCTAACAGCCTGAGTCTTTGTCTGGTCTAACTGCCTGAGTCTCTGCCTGGTCTAACCGCCTGAGTCTCTGTCTGGTCTAACTGCCTGAGTCCCTGTCTGGTCTAACTGCCTGAGACCCTGTCTGGTCTAACTTCCTGAGTCTCTGTCTGGTCTAACAGCCTGATTCTTTGTCTGGTCTAACCGCCTGAGTCCCTGTCTGGTCTAACTGCCTGAGTCCCTGTCTGGTCTAACCGCCTGAGTCTCTGTCTGGTCTAACCGCCTGAGTCTCTGTCTGGTCTAACTGCCTGAGTCCCTGTCTGGTCTAACCACCTGAGTCTCTGTCTGGTCTAACCGCCTGAGTCTCTGTCTGGTCTAACCGCCTGAGTCCCTGTCTGGTCTAACCGCCTGAGTCTCTGTCTGGTCTAACTGCCTGAGCCTCTGTCTGGTCTAACTGCCTGAGTCTCTGTCTGGTCTAACTGCCTGTCTCTGTCTGGTCTAACTGCCTGAGTCTCTGTCTGGTCTAACTGCCTGAGTCTCTGTCTGGTCTAACCGCCTGAGTCTCTGTCTGGTCTAACTGCCTGAGTCTCTGCCTGGTCTAACCGCCTGAGTCTCTGTCTGGTCTAACCGCCTGAGTCCCTGTCTGGTCTAACCGCCTGAGTCCCTGTCTGGTCTAACCGCCTGAGTCCCTGTCTGGTCTAACCGCCTGAGTCCCTGTCTGGTCTAACTGCCTGAGTCCCTGTCTGGTCTAACTGCCTGAGTCCCTGTCTGGTCTAACCGCCTGAGTCCCTGTCTGGTCTAACCGCCTGAGTCCCTGTCTGGTCTAACCGCCTGAGTCCCTGTCTGGTCTAACTGCCTGAGTCCCTGTCTGGTCTAACCGCCTGAGTCTCTGTCTGGTGTAACTGCCTGAGGCTCTGTCTGGTCTTACTGCCTGAGTTCCTGTCTGGTCTAACTGCCTGAGTCTCTGTCTGGTCTAACTGCCTGAGTCCCTGTCTGGTCTAACTGCCTGAGTCCCTGTCTGGTCTAACTGCCTGAGTCCAACGTGGTCTAACTGCCTGAGTCTCTGTCGGGTCTAACTTCCTGAGTCTCTGTCTGGTCTAACAGCCTGAGTCTTTGTCTGGTCTAACTGCCTGAGTCTCTGCCTGGTCTAACCGCCTGAGTCTCTGTCTGGTCTAACTGCCTGAGTCCCTGTCTGGTCTAACTGCCTGAGACCCTGTCTGGTCTAACTTCCTGAGTCTCTGTCTGGTCTAACAGCCTGATTCTTTGTCTGGTCTAACTGCCTGAGTCTCTGCCTGGTCTAACCGCCTGAGTCTCTGTCTGGTCTAACTGCCTGAGTCCCTTTCTGGTCTAACCGCCTGAGTCTCTGTCTGGTCTAACTGCCTGAGTCTCTGTCTGGTCTAACAGCCTGAGTCTTTGTCTGGTCTAACTGCCTGAGTCTCTGCCTGGTCTAACCGCCTGAGTCTCTGTCTGGTCTAACTGCCTGAGTCCCTTTCTGGTCTAACCGCCTGAGTCTCTGTCTGGTCTAACTGCCTAAGTCCTTGTCTGGTCTACCTGCCTGAGTCTCTGTCTGGTCTAACTGCCTGAGTCCAACGTGTTCTCAACGCCTGAACCTCTGTCTGGTCTAACTGCCTGAGTCTTTGTCTGGTCTAACCGCCTGAGTCTCTGTCTGGTCTAACTGCCTGAGTCTCTTTCTAGTCTAACTGCCTGAGTCCAACGTGGTCTAAACGCCTGAGTCTCTGTCTGGTCTAACTGCCTGAGTCCAACGTGGTCTAAACACCTGAGTCTCTGTCTGGTCTAACTGCCTGAGTCTCTGTCTGGTCTAACCGCCGGAGTCTCTGTCTGATCTAACCGCCTGAGTCTCTGTCTGGTCTAACTGACTGAGTCTCTGTCTGGTCTAACTGCCTGTCTCTGTCTGGTCTAACTGCCTAAGTCTCTGTCGGGTCTAACTTCCTGAGTCTCTGTCTGGTCTAACAGCCTGAGTCTTTGTCTGGTCTAACTGCCTGAGTCTCTGCCTGGTCTAACCGCCTGAGTCTCTGTCTGGTCTAACTGCCTGAGTCCCTGTCTGGTCTAACTGCCTGAGACCCTGTCTGGTCTAACTTCCTGAGTCTCTGTCTGGTCTAACAGCCTGATTCTTTGTCTGGTCTAACTGCCTGAGTCTCTGCCTGGTCTAACCGCCTGAGTCTCTGTCTGGTCTAACTGCCTGAGTCCCTTTCTGGTCTAACCGCCTGAGTCTCTGTCTGGTCTAACTGCCTGAGTCTCTGTCTGGTCTAACAGCCTGAGTCTTTGTCTGGTCTAACTGCCTGAGTCTCTGCCTGGTCTAACCGCCTGAGTCTCTGTCTGGTCTAACTGCCTGAGTCCCTTTCTGGTCTAACCGCCTGAGTCTCTGTCTGGTCTAACTGCCTAAGTCCTTGTCTGGTCTACCTGCCTGAGTCTCTGTCTGGTCTAACTGCCTGAGTCCAACGTGTTCTAAACGCCTGAACCTCTGTCTGGTCTAACTGCCTGAGTCTTTGTCTGGTCTAACCGCCTGAGTCTCTGTCTGGTCTAACTGCCTGAGTCTCTTTCTAGTCTAACTGCCTGAGTCCAACGTGGTCTAAACGCCTGAGTCTCTGTCTGGTCTAACTGCCTGAGTCCAACGTGGTCTAAACACCTGAGTCTCTGTCTGGTCTAACTGCCTGAGTCTCTGTCTGGTCTAACCGCCGGAGTCTCTGTCTGATCTAACCGCCTGAGTCTCTGTCTGGTCTAACCGCCTGAGTCTCTGTCTGGTCTAACCGCCTGAGGCTCTGTCTGGTCTAACTGCCTGAGTCTCTGTCTGATCTAACCGCCTGAGTCTCTGTCTGGTCTAACTGCCTGAGTCTCTTTCTAGTCTAACTGCCTGAGTCCAACGTGGTCTAAACGCCTGAGTCTCTGTCTGGTCTAACTGCCTGAGTCCAACGTGGTCTAAACACCTGAGTCTCTGTCTGGTCTAACTGCCTGAGTCTCTGTCTGGTCTAACCGCCGGAGTCTCTGTCTGATCTAACCGCCTGAGTCTCTGTCTGGTCTAACTGACTGAGTCTCTGTCTGGTCTAACTGCCTGTCTCTGTCTGGTCTAACTGCCTAAGTCTCTGTCGGGTCTAACTTCCTGAGTCTCTGTCTGGTCTAACAGCCTGAGTCTTTGTCTGGTCTAACTGCCTGAGTCTCTGCCTGGTCTAACCGCCTGAGTCTCTGTCTGGTCTAACTGCCTGAGTCCCTGTCTGGTCTAACTGCCTGAGACCCTGTCTGGTCTAACTTCCTGAGTCTCTGTCTGGTCTAACAGCCTGATTCTTTGTCTGGTCTAACTGCCTGAGTCTCTGCCTGGTCTAACCGCCTGAGTCTCTGTCTGGTCTAACTGCCTGAGTCCCTTTCTGGTCTAACCGCCTGAGTCTCTGTCTGGTCTAACTGCCTGAGTCTCTGTCTGGTCTAACAGCCTGAGTCTTTGTCTGGTCTAACTGCCTGAGTCTCTGCCTGGTCTAACCGCCTGAGTCTCTGTCTGGTCTAACTGCCTGAGTCCCTTTCTGGTCTAACCGCCTGAGTCTCTGTCTGGTCTAACTGCCTAAGTCCTTGTCTGGTCTACCTGCCTGAGTCTCTGTCTGGTCTAACTGCCTGAGTCCAACGTGTTCTAAACGCCTGAACCTCTGTCTGGTCTAACTGCCTGAGTCTTTGTCTGGTCTAACCGCCTGAGTCTCTGTCTGGTCTAACTGCCTGAGTCTCTTTCTAGTCTAACTGCCTGAGTCCAACGTGGTCTAAACGCCTGAGTCTCTGTCTGGTCTAACTGCCTGAGTCCAACGTGGTCTAAACACCTGAGTCTCTGTCTGGTCTAACTGCCTGAGTCTCTGTCTGGTCTAACCGCCGGAGTCTCTGTCTGATCTAACCGCCTGAGTCTCTGTCTGGTCTAACCGCCTGAGTCTCTGTCTGGTCTAACCGCCTGAGTCTCTGTCTGGTCTAACTGCCTGAGTCTCTGTCTGATCTAACCGCCTGAGTCTCTGTCTGGTCTAACTGCCTGAGTCCTTGTCTGGTCTAACTCCCTGAGTCCAACGTGGTCTAAATGCCTGAGTCTCTGTCTGGTCTACCTGCCTGAGTCCCTGTCTGGTCTAACCACCTGAGTCTCTGTCTGGTCTAACTGCGTGAGTCTCTTTCTAGTCTAACTGCCCGAGTCCAACGAGGTCTAAACGCCTGAGTCTCTGTCTGGTCTAACTGCCTGAGTCTCTGTCTGGTCTAACTGCCTGAGTCTCTGTCTGGTCTAACTGCGTGAGTCTCTTTCTAGTCTAACTGCCCGAGTCCAACGAGGTCTAAACGCCTGAGTCTCTGTCTGGTCTAACTGCCTGAGTCTCTGTCTGGTCTAACCACCTGAGTCTCTGTCTGGTCTAACTGCCTGAGTCTCTGTCTGGTCTAACCACCTGAGTCTCTGTCTGGTCTAACTGCCTGAGTCCTTGTCTGGTCTACCTGCCTGAGTCCAACGTGGTCTAAACGCCTGAGTCTCTGTCTGGTCTAACTGCCTGAGTCTCTGTCTGGTCTAACCACCTGAGTCTGTCTGGTCTAACTGCCTGAGTCTCTGTCTGGTCTAACTGCCTGAGTCCCTGTCTGGTCTAACCACCTGAGTCCCTGTCTGGTCTAACCGCCTGAGTCCTTGTCTGGTCTAACTGCCTGAGTCCCTGTCTGGTCTAACTGCCTGAGTCCATGTCTGGTCTAACTTCCTGAGTCCCTGTCTGGTCTAACCACCTGAGTCCCTGTCTGGTCTAACCGCCTGAGTGCCTGTCTGGTCTAACCGCCTGAGTCCCTGTTTGGTCTAACTGCCTGAGTCCCTGTCTGGTCTAACCGCCTGAGTCTCTGTGTGGTCTAACCGCCTGAGTCTCTGTCTGGTCTAACTGCCTGAGGCTCTGTCTGGTCTAACTGCCTGATTCCCTGTCTGGTCTAACTGCCTGAGTTCATCGTGGTATAACTGCCTGAGTCTCTGTCTGGTCTAACCGCCTGAGTCTCTGTCTGGTCTAACTGCCTGAGTCTCTGTCTGGTCTACCTGCCTGAGTCCCTGTCTGGTCTAACCGCCTGAGATCCTGTCTGGTCTAACTGCCTGAGTCCCTGTCTGATCTAACCGCCTGAGTCTCTGGTCTAACTGCCTGAGTCCTTGTCTGGTCTAACTGCCTGAGTCCAACGTGATCTAAATGCCTGAGTCTCTGTCTGGTCTACCTGCCTGAGTCCCTGTCTGGTCTAACCGCCTGAGTCTCTGTCTGGTCTAACTGCCTGAGTGTCTTTCTAGTCTAACTGCCTGAGTCCAACGTGGTCTAAACGCCTGAGTCTCTGTCTGGTCTAACTGCCTGAGTCTCTGTCTGGTCTAACTGCCTGAGTCTCTGTCTGGTCTAACCGCTGGAGTCTCTGTCTGGTCTAACCGCCTGAGTCTCTGTCTGGTCTAACTGCCTGAGTCTCTGTCTGGTCTAACTGCCTGAGTCCCTGTCTGGTCTAACCGCCTGAGTTTCTGTCTGGTCTAACTGCCTGATTCCCTGTCTGGTCTAACTGCCTGAGTCCAACGTGGTATAACTGCCTGAGTCTCTGTCTGGTCTAACTTCCTGAGTCTCTGTCTGGTCTAACCGCCTGAGTCTCTGTCTGGTCTAACTGCCTGAGTCTCTGCCTGGTCTAACCACCGGAGTCTCTGTCTGGTCTAACTGCCTGTGTCTTTGTCTGGTCTAACCGCCGGAGTCTCTGTCTGGTCTAACCGCCTGAGTCTCTGTCTGGTCTAACTGCCTGAGTCTCTGTCTGGTCTACCTGCCTGAGTCCCTGTCTGGTCTAACCGCCTGAGACTCTGTCTGGTCTAACTGCCTGAGTCCCTGTCTGGTCTAACCGCCTCAGACTCTGTCTGGTCTAACTGCCTGAGTCCCTGTCTGATCTAACTGCCTGAGTCTCTGGTCTAACTGCCTGAGTCCTTGTCTGGTCTACCTGCCTGAGTCTCTGTCTGGTCTAACTGCCTGAGTCCAACGTGGTCTAAACGCCTGAGTCTCTGTCTGGTCTAACTGCCTGAGTCTCTGTCTGGTCTAACTGCCTGAGTCTCTGTCTGGTCTAACCGCTGGAGTCTCTGTCTGGTCTAACCGCCTGAGTCTCTGTCTGGTCTAACTGCCTGAGTCTCTGTCTGGTCTAACTGCCTGAGTCTCTGTCTGGTCTAACCGCCTGAGTTTCTGTCTGGTCTACCTGCCTGAGTCCCTGTCTGGTCTAACCCCCTGAGTCTCTGTCTGGTCTAACTGCCTGAGTCCCTGTCTGGTCTAACCGCCTGAGTCTCTGTCTGGTCTAACTGCCTGAGTCCTTGTCTGGTCTACCTGCCTGAGTCTCTGTCTGGTCTAACTGCCTGAGTCCTTGTCTGGTCTACCTGCCTGAGTCTCTGTCTGGTCTAACTGCCTGAGTCCAAAGTGGTCTAAACGCCTGAGTCTCCGTCTGGTCTAACTGCCTGAGTCTCTGTCTGGTCTAACCACCGGAGACTCTGTCTGGTCTAACTGCCTGAGTCTCTGTCTGGTCTAACCACCTGAGTCTCTGTCTGGTCTAACTGCCTGAGTCTCTGTCTGGTCTAACTGCCTGAGTCCCTGTCTGGTCTAACCGCCTGAGTCCCTGTCTGGTCTAACCGCCTGAGTCCTTGTCTGGTCTAACTGCCTGAGTCCCTGTCTGGTCTAACTGCCTGAGTCCATGTCTGGTCTAACTTCCTGAGTCCCTGTCTGGTCTAACCACCTGAGTCCCTGTCTGGTCTAACCGCCTGAGTGCCTGTCTGGTCTAACCGCCTGAGTGCCTGTCTGGTCTAACCGCCTGAGTCCCTGTCTGGTCTAACTGCCTGAGTCCCTGTCTGGTCTAACCGCCTGAGTCTCTGTGTGGTCTAACCGCCTGAGTCTCTGTCTGGTCTAACTGCCTGAGGCTCTGTCTGGTCTAACTGCCTGATTCCCTGTCTGGTCTAACTGCCTGAGTCCATCGTGGTATAACTGCCTGAGTCTCTGTCTGGTCTAACCGCCTGAGTCTCTGTCTGGTCTAACTGCCTGAGTCTCTGTCTGGTCTACCTGCCTGAGTCCCTGTCTGGTCTAACCGCCTGAGACTCTGTCTGGTCTAACTGCCTGAGTCCCTGTCTGATCTAACCGCCTGAGTCTCTGGTCTAACTGCCTGAGTCCTTGTCAGGTCTACCTGCCTGAGTCTCTGTCTGGTCTAACTGCCTGAGTCCAACGTGATCTAAATGCCTGAGTCTCTGTCTGGTCTACCTGCCTGAGTCCCTGTCTGGTCTAACCGCCTGAGTCTCTGTCTGGTCTAACTGCCTGAGTGTCTTTCTAGTCTAACTGCCTGAGTCCAACGTGGTCTAAACGCCTGAGTCTCTGTCTGGTCTAACTGCCTGAGTCTCTGTCTGGTCTAACTGCCTGAGTCTCTGTCTGGTCTAACCGCTGGAGTCTCTGTCTGGTCTAACCGCCTGAGTCTCTGTCTGGTCTAACTGCCTGAGTCTCTGTCTGGTCTAACTGCCTGAGTCTCTGTCTGGTCTAACCGCCTGAGATTCTGTCTGGTCTAACTGCCTGATTCCCTGTCTGGTCTAACTGCCTGAGTCCAACGTGGTATAACTGCCTGAGTCTCTGTCTGGTCTAACTTCCTGAGTCTCTGTCTGGTCTAACCGCCTGAGTCTCTGTCTGGTCTAACTGCCTGAATCTCTGCCTGGTCTAACCACCGGAGTCTCTGTCTGGTCTAACTGCCTGTGTCTTTGTCTGGTCTAACCGCCGGAGTCTCTGTCTGGTCTAACCGCCTGAGTCTCTGTCTGGTCTAACTGCCTGAGTCTCTGTCTGGTCTACCTGCCTGAGTCCCTGTCTGGTCTAACTGCCTGAGTCTCTGGTCTAACTGCCTGAGTCCTTGTCTGGTCTACCTGCCTGAGTCTCTGTCTGGTCTAACTGCCTGAGTCCAACGTGGTCTAAACGCCTGAGTCTCTGTCTGGTCTAACTGCCTGAGTCTCTGTCTGGTCTAACTGCCTGAGTCTCTGTCTGGTCTAACCGCTGGAGTCTCTGTCTGGTCTAACCGCCTGAGTCTCTGTCTGGTCTAACTGCCTGAGTCTCTGTCTGGTCTAACTGCCTGAGTCTCTGTCTGGTCTAACCGCCTGAGTTTCTGTCTGGTCTACCTGCCTGAGTCCCTGTCTGGTCTAACCCCCTGAGTCTCTGTCTGGTCTAACTACCTGAGTCCCTGTCTGGTCTAACCGCCTGAGTCTCTGTCTGGTCTAACTGCCTGAGTCCTTGTCTGGTCTACCTGCCTGAGTCTCTGTCTGGTCTAACTGCCTGAGTCCAACGTGGTCTAACTGCCTGAGTCTCTGTCTGGTCTAACCACCTGAGTCTCTGTCTGGTCTAACTGCCTGAGTCTCTGTCTGGTCTAACTGCCTGAGTCTCTGTCTGGTCTAACTGCCTGAGTCCCTGTCCGGTCTAACCGCCTGAGTCTCTGTCTGGTCTAACCGCCTGAGTCTCTGTCTGGTCTAACTGCCTGAGTCTCTGTCTGGTCTAACTGCCTGAGTCCCTGTCTGGTCTAACCGCCTGAGTTTCTGTCTGGTCTAACCGCCTGAGTCTCTGTCTGGTCTAACCCCCTGAGTCTCTGTCTGGTCTAACTGCCTGAGTCCCTGTCTGGTCTAACCGCCTGAGTCTCTGTCTGGTCTAACTGCCTGAGTCCTTGTCTGGTCTACCTGCCTGAGTCTCTGTCTGGTCTAACTCCCTGAGTCCAACGTGGTCTAAACGCTTGAGTCTCTGTCTGATCTAACTGCCTGAGTCTCTGTCTGGTCTAACCGCCTGAGTCTCTGTCTGGTCTAACTGCCTGAGTCTCTGTCTGGTCTAACTGCCTTAGTCCAACGTGGTCTAAACACCTGAGTCTCTGTCTGGTCTAACTGCCTGAGTCTCTGTCTGGTCTAACTGCCTGAGTCCCTGTCCGGTCTAACCGCCTGAGTCTCTGTCTGGTCTAACCGCCTGAGTCTCTGTCTGGTCTAACCGCCTGAGTCTCTGTCTGGTCTAACCGCCTGAGTCTCTGTCTGGTCTAACCGCCTGAGTGTCTGTCTGGTCTAACTGCCTGAGTCCCTGTCTGGTCTAACCGCCTGAGTCTCTGTCTGGTCTAACTGCCTGAGTCTCTGTCTGGTCTAACAGCCTGAGTCTCTGTCTGGTCTAACTGCCTGAGTCTCTGTCTGGTCTAACTGCCTGAGTCTCTGTCTGGTCTAACTGTCTGAGTCTCTTTCTGGTGTAACTGCCCGAGTCTCTGTCTGGTCTAACTGCCTGAGTCCCTGTCTGTTCTAATGGTTGTTGGATAGAGGTGGTGTTATGGCTATATTGCTTTATGGTCTGTTACTCTTTACGAGGTCACTAACAGGGTCTAACAGGGGGGGTTACCAAAGGTCATGGTGTCAGGAGTCAGTTGGCTGTGACACGAGAGTCAACCCGGACCAATGACCTGTCTCGACCCACACTGTGGAACCACAGCAGGCCAATTAGCAGGCTTCATACTCAGGAATGCGGCCAAATCCCACAGAGAGCTACGTCCCTCTGAACACTCTGCTCAGAGACGGCTGATAGCTCCAGTTGAACGAACTCAATGAAGCCAACCAGCTGCCTACCAGTTCACTACCACATACTGCTGATGTCATCGACTGAGAGGAATCTGAGAGGTTCAGTCACGATCTACAGTACAAGCGATTGGATAACTAGGCTACCCATGAACACACAACTCAGGGACACAACTCAGAGTCTACAATGACTTGATTTTTACATCTGCGTTTGGAACAGATGACAGCTAAAAGTCACTCTTGTCTCATGTCTTAACGTGTCAAGAATCATGAAACCGATACGTCATCTCTGTGGCTGGACTGGAGGGACTGGGAGGTGGTTGTCTGGGGGGACTGGGTGGCTGTCTGAGGGACTGGGTGGCTGTCTGAGGGACTGGGTGGTTGTCTGGGGGGACAGGGTGGCTATCTGAGGGACTGGGTGGCTGTCTGAGGGACTGGAGGGACTGGGTGGCTGTCTGGAGGGACTGGGTGGCTATCTGAGGGACTGGGTGGCTGTCTGAGGGACTGGGTGGCTATCTGAGGGACTGGGTGGCTGTCTGAGGGACTGGGTGGCTGTCTGGAGGGACTGGGTGGCTGTCTGAGGGACTGGGTGGCTGTCTAAAGGGACTGGGTGGCTGTCTGAGGGACTGGGTGGCTGTCTGAGGGACTGGCTGGCTGTCTGAGAATGTCATGGCTCTTTTCTGGGACCCAGTCTACCCCTCATGCCCTGCAGCTTTCAGACAGGCTGTTGTGATTGGTTGTTTTCTGTCCAAAAGGCTATTGTGATTGACTGTTATCTATACAGGGCATTTGATTGGTCGTTTTCTATCCATCCGGCTATTGTGATTGGTTGTTATCTGTCCAGGACAGGCCATGGTCCAGGTGAGTGTGAGTGTGTGTGTGTGTGTGTTTTTGTATGTGTGTGTGTGTGTGTGTGTGTGTGTGTTTTTGTATGTGTGTGTGTGTGTGTGTGTGTGTGTGTGTGTGTGTTTTTGTATGTGTGTGTGTGTGTGTGTGTGTGTGTGTGTGTGTGCCCCCCCCCCCGTGCCCCCCCCCCTTCCCCTTATCTGTTTCAACAGTGGCCATTTACCAAGCAGGGTTAGACAGCAGGAGAAGACGCCTGTCTCTTCCACAGCAGACTGAACGTGTGTGACGCCACCCTGTTGACAGACAGACAGACAAATGGTCTTCTAACAGCCGTAGGGAGAAACGTTTCTGTACAGGACCGCCGCAGTTATAACAACAACAACAAGTAAACTTGACCGTTGAATATAACCTCACACAGAATGACCCGGAGATAGTGCACAATATAGGTAATAGGGTGCCATTTGGGATCCACAACCTTGTTGAAAGTGAACTATGTTTGTCAAAGGGCCAATCAAAAGTAGTGTACTATATAGGAGGTGGGGTGCGATGTTGGGACACTTTACCCTGTTCTGTTCTCCTAACAAAGTACAACAAGCAGGAGCATTCATGACTGCTGACTGGTCGTATATTTGCCGGCGAGGCGAAGTGAAAAGGGAGAAGCAGAGAACAGGGAAATATATTAATATTAGAGCCTTGTGATGGTGCAGAAACACTCCTGGAGAATCACCTTCCAAAGAGCTCAGAGTTCTATAAAGAAAGAACAAGGGCAGAGGATTCCCGTTTTCTGAATTCTCATTTTGTAGCTGTGTGAAGAGAGGAGAAGTGGCAGGGAGCTCAAAGACAGAGAAAGAGCGAGAGAGCGAGAGAGAGAGAGCGAGAGAGAGAGAGAGAGAGAGACAGAGAGAGACACAGAGAGAGACACAGAGAGACAGAGAGAAAGACAGAGAGAGAGAGAGACAGAGAGAGAGACAGAGAGAGAGACAGAGAGAAAGACAGAGAGAGAGACAGAGAGAAAGACACAGAGAGAGAGAGACAGAGAGAGAGACAGAGAGAGAGACAGAGAGAAAGACAGAGAGAAAGACAGAGAGAGAGAGAGACAGAGAGAAAGACATAGAGAGAGAGAGAGAGAAAGTGGATTACCCATGGATGGTTAAAGGGGCCTGGCCTCTGGGTGACTTGGCCAGGAGGTGGTGGAGGGGCCAACACATGACCTTGCAACCTCTCTTTCTCATTATCTCCCTCTGTCATTCTCTCTCATTATCTCTGCCTGCCCCTCTTCCCTCCTCAGTGGTGAGATAATGTTATCTCCTCTGACCTTCCTATCTCATCCAGAGAAAACCCCCTAGTGCTCCACTGACAGCCCTGTCCCCACAGTTCTACTCCCTCTCTCATTTAACACTGTCACATACCTGCTAGCCTCAGAACAGAAAACATGCTTCCCTGGGTATAATCACTAACCAGACCGGGAGTTGTGAGTTAGCCAAAGGTCTACATCTAAACTCTTAACATCCAAAGACCAACATACTCCCTCCTGTCTACACAGAAACACCCTAAAGAAACAACTATCTCAGTCCTTCTTCCAAATTCCCCTTGTCTAACTGACTGACCAGAACTCCTTCGGAACCTAACAATTCAATTCAACTCAAGGGGCTTTATTGGCATGGGAAACATGTGTTAACATTGCCAAAGCAAGTGAGGTAGATAATATACAAAAGTGAAATAAACAATAAAAATGAACAGTAAACATTACACATACAGAAGTTTCAAAACAATAAAGACATTACAAATGTCACGTTACGTATATATACAGTGTTGTAATGAGGTATAAATGGTTAAAGTACACAAGGGAAAATAAATAAGCATAAATATGGGTTGTATTTACAATGGGTTAGGGTTAGGGTGTTTGTTCTTCACTGATTGCCCTTTTCTCATGGCAACAGGTCACAAATCTTGCTGCTGTGATGGCACACTGTGGAATTTCACCCAGTAGATATGGGACTTTATCAAAATTGGATTTGTTTTCAAATTCTTTGTGGATCTGTGTAGGAGGGAAATATGTATCTCTAATATGGTCATACATTGGGCAGGAGGTTAGGAAGTGCAGCTAGGTTTCCACCTCATTTTGTGGGCAGTGAGCACATAGCCTGTCTTCTCTTGAGAGCCATGTCTGCCTACGGTGGCCTTTCTCAATAGCAAGGCTATGCTCACTGAGTCTGTACATAGTCAAAGATTTCCTAAATTGTGGGTCAGTCACAGTAGTCAGGTATTCTGCCACTGTGTACTCTCTGTTTAGGGCCAAATAGCATTCTAGTTTGCTCTGTATTTTTTTGTTAATTCTTTCCAATGTGTCAAGTAATTATCTTTTTGTTTTCTCATGATTTGGATGGGTCTAATTGTGCTGCTGTCCTGGGGCTCTGTAGGGTGTGTTTGTGTTTGTGAACAGAGCCACAGGACCAGCTTGCTTAGGGGACTCTTCTCCAGGTTCATCTCTCTGTAGGTGATGGCTTTGTTATGGAAGGTTTGGGAATCGCTTCCTTTTAAACTCTCTATTTCCCTCCTCTCTATATTCCTCTTCTCTCTCTCCATCCCCCTTCTCTCTCCATCCCTCTTCTCTCTCTCATCCCTCTTCTCTCTCTCCATCCCTCTTCTCTCTCTCCATCCCTCTTCTCTTCTCTCTCCATCCCCCTTCTCTCTCCATCCCTCTTCTCTCTCTCCATCCCTCTTCTCTCTCTCCATCCCTCTTCTCTCTCCATCCATCTTCTCTCTCCATCCCTCTTCTCTCTCTCCATTCCTCTTCTCTCTCTCCATTCCTCTTCTCTCTCTCCATCCCTCTTCTCTTCTCTCTCCACCCTTCTTCTCTCTCTCCACCCTTCTTCTCTCTCTCCACCCCTCTTCTCTCTCTATCCCTCTTCTCTCTCCATCCCTCTTCTCTCTCTCCATCCCTCTTCTCTCTCCATCCCTCTTCTCTCTCTCCATCCCTCTTCTCTTCGCTCTCTCCATCCCCCTTCTCTCTCCATCCCTCTTCTCTCTCCATCCCTCTTCTCTCTCTCCATCCCTCTTCTCTCTCTCCATCCCTCTTCTCTCTCTCCATCCTTCTTCTCTCTCTCCATCCATCTTCTCTCTCCATCCCTCTTCTCTTCTCTCTCTCCACCCCTCTTCTCTCTCTCCACCCCTCTTCTCTCTCTCCACCCCTCTTCTCTCTCCATCCCTCTTCTCTCTCCATCCCTCTTCTCTCTCTCCATCCCCCTTCTCTCTCCATCCCTCTTCTCTCTCATCCCTCTTCTCTCTCTCCATCCCTATTCTCTCTCCATCCCTCTTCTCTCTCCATACCTCTTCTCTCTCCATCCCTCTTCTCTCTCCATCCCTCTTCTCTCTCTCCATCCCTCTTCTCTCTCCATCCCTCTTCTCTCTCCATACCTCTTCTCTCTCCATCCCTCTTCTCTCTCCATCCCTCTTCTCTCTCTCCATACCTCTTCTCTCTCCATCCCTCTTCTCTCTCCATCCCTCTTCTCTCTCTCATCCCTCTTCTCTCTCTCCATCCCTCTTCTCTCTCCATCCCTCTTCTCAATTCAAAGGGTTTCATTGGAATGGGAAACGTGCTTCCATTGTCAAAGCAAGTGAAATAAACGAAAAACAACAAATCTAATTTAAAAAAACAAAAATAACAACAATCAGACATTAACAGTAAATATTACAAACACAGAAGTTTGGATAATTCTTTCCAGTGTGTTAAGTAATTGTCTTTTTGTTTTCTCATGATTTTGTTGGGTCTAATTGTGTTGTTGTCCTGGGGCTCTGTGGGTCTGTTTGTGTTTGTGAACAGAGCCCCAAGACCAGATGGCTGAGTGGACTCTTCTCCAGGTTCATCTCTTTGCAGGTTAGGGCTTTAAAACCAGTTATGCATTAGAGGGCACTATTAAAATTTTGGGATGAAAAACGTTCCCGTTTTAAACAAGATATTTTGTCACAAAAAGATGCTTGACTATGCATATAATTGACAGCTTTGGAAAGAAAACACTGACTTTTCCAAAACTGCAAAGATATTGTCTGTGAGTGCCACAGAACTGATGTTACAGGCGAAACCAACCAGGAAGTGCTGCATTTTTTTAAACCGCCTCATGCCAATGACTCCTTATATGGCTGTGAATGAGCTACGTGTCTGAGGTGTCTACAGCATTGTGACGTCTTTTTACGCATTTCCATTGAAGAATAGCTGTAAGGGACCACATATAGCAAGTGGTCACATGGTGTCTCCCGCAGAAAATGCGTAAAATACTGAGATAGACATTTTTCCAATCACTTCTTATGAGACACCAATTGCCTCGACGGATATATTATCGAATATATATGTTAAAAACACCTTGAGGATTGATCCTAAACAACGTTTGCTGTGTTTCTGTTGATATTATGTAGCTAATTTTGAAAAAAGTTTGGCGTTGTAATGGTAGCATTTTCCGGTCGATTTCTGAGCCAAGCATGATGAACAAACGAGAGCTATTTCGCCTACAAAAATAATATTTTTGGAAAAAAGGAGAAGAGATGGGGGAGAATGGGTGAGTTGATGAGAGAGGGGAGGATATGGGGGAGAATGAGTGAGTTGATGAGAGAGGGGAGGAGATGAGGGAAAATGGGTGAGTTGATGAGATGGGGGAGAATGGGTGAGTTGATGAGAGAGGGGAGGATATGGGGGAGAATGGGTGAGTTGATGAGAGAGGGGAAGAGATGGGGGAGAATGGGGGAGTTGATGAGAGAGGGGAGGAGATGAGGGAGAATGGGTGAGTTCATGAGAGAGGGGAGGAGATGAGGGAGAATGGGTGGGTTGATGAGAGAGGGGGAGAGATGGGGGAGAATGGGTGTTGATGAGAGAGGGGAGGATATGGGGGAGAATGGGTGAGTTGATGAGAGAGGGGGAGAGATGGGTGAGTTGATGAGCGAGGGGAGGAGATGGGGGAGAATGGGTGAGTTGATGAGATGGGGGAGAATGGGTGAATTGATGAGAGAGGGGAGGAGATGAGGTAGAATGGGTGAGTTGATGAGAGAGGGGAGGAGATGAGGTAGAATGGGTGAGTTGATGAGATGGGGGAGAATGGGTGAGTTGATGAGATGGGGGAGAATGGGTGAGTTGATGAGATGGGGGAGAATGGGTGAGTTGATGAGATGGGGGAGAATGGGTGAGGTGATGAGAGAGGGGGAGAGATGGGGGAGAATGGGTGAGTTGATGAGATGGGGGAGAATGGGTGAGTTGATGAGAGAGGGGAGGAGAGGAGGGAGAATGGGTGAGTTGATGAGAGAGGGGAGGAGATGAGGGAGAATGGGTGAGTTGATGAGATGGGGGAGAATGGGTGAGTTGATGAGATGGGGGAGGAGATGAGGGAGAATGGGTGAGTTGATGAGATGGGGGAGAATGGGTGAGTTGATGAAATGGGGGAGAATGGTTGAGTTCATGAGAGAGGGGAGGAGATGAGGGAGAATGGGTGGGTTGATGAGAGAGGGGGAGAGATGGGGGAGAATGGGTGAGTTGATGAGAGAGGGGAGGATATGGGGGAGAATGGGTGAGTTGATGAGAGAGGGGAAGAGATGGGGGAGAATGGGTGAGTTGATGAGAGAGGGGGAGAGATGGGTGAGTTGATGAGCGAGGGGAGGAGATGGGGGAGAATGGGTGAGTTGATGAGATGGGGGAGAATGGGTGAGTTGATGAGAGAGGGGAGGAGATGGGGGAGAATGGGTGAGTTGATGAAAGAGGGAAGGAGATGAGGTAGAATGGGTGAGTTGATGAGAGAGGGGAGGAGATGTGGGAGAATGGGTGAGTTGATGAGATGGGGGAGAATGGGTGAGTTGATGAGATGGGGGAGAATGGGTGAGGTGATGAGAGAGGGGGAGAGATGGGGGAGAATGGGTGAGTTGATGAGATGGGGGAGAATGGGTGAGTTGATGAGAGAGGGGAGGAGAGGAGGGAGAATGGGTGAGTTGATGAGAGAGGGGAGAATGGGTGAGTTGATGAGATGGGGGAGAATGGTTGAGTTCATGAGAGAGGGGAGGAGATGAGGGAGAATGGGTGGGTTGATGAGAGAGGGGAGGAGAGGAAGGAGAATGGGTGAGTTGATGAGAGAGGGGAGGAGATGAGGGAGAATGGGTGAGTTGATGAGATGGGGGAGAATGGGTGAGTTGATGAGATGGGGGAGAATGGTTGAGTTCATGAGAGAGGGGAGGAGATGAGGGAGAATGGGTGGGTTGATGAGAGAGGGGGAGAGATGGGGGAGAATGGGTGAGTTGATGAGATGGGGGAGAATGGGTGAGTTGATGAGAGAGGGGAGGAGAGGAGGGAGAATGGGTGAGTTGATGAGAGAGGGGAGGAGATGAGGGAGAATGGGTGAGTTGATGAGATGGGGGAGAATGGGTGAGTTGATGAGATGGGGGAGAATGGTTGAGTTCATGAGAGAGGGGAGGAGATGAGGGAGAATGGGTGGGTTGATGAGAGAGGGGGAGAGATGGGGGAGAATGGGTGAGTTGATGAGAGAGGGGAGGATATGGGGGAGAATGGGTGAGTTGATGAGAGAGGGGAAGAGATGGGGGAGAATGGGTGAGTTGATGAGAGAGGGGGAGAGATGCGTGAGTTGATGAGCGAGGGGAGGAGATGGGGGAGAATGGGTGAGTTGATGAGATGGGGGAGAATGGGTGAGTTGATGAGAGAGGGGAGGAGATGAGGTAGAATGGGTGAGTTGATGAGAGAGGGAAGGAGATGAGGTAGAATGGGTGAGTTGATGAGAGAGGGGAGGAGATGTGGGAGAATGGGTGAGTTGATGAGATGGGGGAGAATGGGTGAGTTGATGAGATGGGGGAGAATGGGTGAGGTGATGAGAGAGGGGGAGAGATGGGGGAGAATGGGTGAGTTGATGAGATGGGGGAGAATGGGTGAGTTGATGAGAGAGGGGAGGAGAGGAGGGAGAATGGGTGAGTTGATGAGAGAGGGGAGGAGATGAGGGAGAATGGGTGAGTTGATGAGATGGGGGAGAATGGGTGAGTTGATGAGATGGGGGAGAATGGGTGAGTTGATGAGATGGGGGAGAATGGGTGAGTTGATGAGAGGGGGGAGGAGATGAGGGAGAATGGGTGAGTTGATGAGATGGGGGAGAATGGGTGAGTTGATAAGATGGGGGAGAATGGGTGAGTTGATGAGATGGGGTAGAATGGGTGAGTTGATGAGAGAGGGGGAGAGATGGGGGAGAATGGGTGAGTTGATGAGAGAGGGGAGGATATGGGGGAGAATGGGTGAGTTGATGAGATGGGGGAGAATGGGTGAGTTGATGAGAGAGGGGGAGAGATGGGGGAGAATGGGTGAGTTGATGAGAGAGGGGGAGAGATGGGGGAGAATGGGTGAGTTGATGAGAGAGGGGAGGATATGGGGGAGAATGGGTGAGTTGATGAGATGGGGGAGAATGGGTGAGTTGATGAGATGGGGGAGAATGGGTGAGTTGATGAGATGGGGTAGAATGGGTGAGTTGATGAGAGAGGGGGAGAGATGGGGGAGAATGGGTGAGTTGATGAGATGGGGGAAGTGAACGATGCATAATTATGTAATCACCAGTTGGGAATGAAGAACAGGGTGAATCATTCGATTGTATGTATCAATTCTAATTCTGATCTTAAAACGGTACTTATATCAGTCCACCGAATCCGAGCAGCATCATCAGTCTCCTCCGGCCCACTTGGAGTACGCAGTGTAATTTACTATGGCCAGAAGACCGAGACGAATGGATCACATGCTGCGCTAGCATTGAAGGAAAACCCAGTCAGATGGAAGAAAGGGATCATGACATTAGTATTCTTCTGGTTCTGAGTCTAGTTCTGAGTCGTCTGGCTCCGATTATTCTTCTGGTTCTGAGTCTAGATCTGAGTCGTCTGGCTCCGAGTAGTCTGGCTCTGAGTGGTCTGACTCTGAGTAGTCTGGCTCTGAGTGGTCTGACTCTGAGTAGTCTGGTTCTGAGTCTAGATCTGAGTAGTCTGGCCCTGAGTAGTCTGGTTCTGAGTTTAGATCTGAGTAGTCTGGCTCTGAGTAGTCTGGATCTGAGTGGTCTAGCTCTGAGTAGTCTGGCTCTGAGTAGTCTGGTTCTGAGTTTAGATCTGAGTAGTCTGGCTCTGAGTAGTCTGGATCTGAGTGGTCTAGCTCTGAGTAGTCTGGCTCTGAGTAGTCTGGATCTGAGTGGTCTAGCTCTGAGTAGTCTGGCTCTGAGTGGTCTGGCTCTGAGTAGTCTGGCTCTGAGTAGTCTGGCTCTGAGTAGTCTGGATCTGAGTAGTCTGGCTCTTACTAGGGGGCATGCCAATTACTCTTTATATGGCTGTGAATGAGCTACGAATGAGCTTACGGTTTCCACGTATTCCCCAGGGTGTCTACAGCATTGTGACGTCTTTTTACGCATTTCCATTGAAGACTAGCCGTAAGGGACCATATATAGCAAGTGGTCACATGGTGTCTCCCGCAGAAAATCTTGCGTAAAATACTGAGGTAGCCATTTTTCCAATCGCTTCTTATGAGACACCAATTGCCTCGACGGATATATTATCGAATATATATGTTAAAAACACCTTGAGGATGGATCCTAAACAACGTTTGCTGTGTTTCTGTTGATATTATGGAGCTAATTTTGAAAAAAGTTTGGCGTTGTAATGGTAGCATTTTCCGGTCGATTTCTGAGCCAAGCATGATGAACAAACGAGAGCTATTTCGCCTACAAAAATAATATTTTTGGAAAAAAGGAACATTTGCTATCTAACTGGGAGTCTCCTGAGTGAAAGCATCCGAAGTTCTTCAAAGGTAAATGATTTAATTCGGTTGCTTTTCTTATTTTCGTGAAAATGTTGCCTGCTGCCAGCAGAGCCTAGCATAGCATTATGCCATGATAAACTTACACAAATGCTTGTCTAGCGTTGGCTGTAACGCATATTTTGAAAATCTGAGATGACAGTGTTGTTAACAAAAGGCTAAGCTTGTGTTTGAATATATTTATTTCATTTCATTTGCGATTTTCATGAATAGGAAAAGTTTCTAGGGGTATTTATGTCCACTGCGTTATTCGTTTGAGGCTATGATTACGCTCCCGGATCCGGGATTGCTCGTCGCAAGAGGATTTCGATAACTAGTGGGTATCAGCCTAATTCTGCTCTGCATGCATTATTTGGGGTTTTGGGTTGTACTATGAGGATATTTTTTTAGCAGTGTCTCAATTGGGTGTTTGCTCTTCTTTTGTGAATTCTTGGTTGGTGAGTGGACCCAAGACCTCACACCTGTAAAGGGCAATGGGTTCTATAACTGATTCAAGAATTATTAGTCAGATCCTAATTGGTATGTCGAATTTATGTTCGTTTTGATGGTGTAGAATGCTCTTCTTGCCATGTCTCTGAGATTATTCACAGCTTTGTGGAAGTTACCTGTGGCGCTGATGTTTAGGCCGAGGTATTTATAGTGCAACGGTGTCTAGATGGAATTTGTGTTTATGGTCTCGACAATTGAATCTTTTTAGGAACAACATTATTTTGGTCTTACTGAGATTTACTGTCAGGGCCCAGGTCTGACAGAATCTGTACAGAAGATCTAGGTGCTGCTGTGCTGCCCTCCTTGGTTGGGGACAGAAGCACCAGATCATCAGCAAACAGTAGACATTTTACTTCAAATTCTAGTAGGGTGAGGCCGGGTGCTGCAGACTTTTCTAGTCCACTTGCCAATTCATTGATATATATGTTGAAGAGGGTGGGGCTCATGCTGCATCCCTGTCTCACCCCCCGGCCCTGAGGGGAAAAAAATCTGTGTGTTTATTGACAATTTTGACTGCTCTTTCCATCCCTCTTTCTAACCGGGTCTAACTGACTGTCAGGGTCCAGTAAAAGTTCACCTCGGGGTCGTCCTGTCCTGCTCTGTTCTGAAATGTAATGACCCATAGTTCCTTGTGGGCCTCTCTCCCATAAAACCAAAAATGTGTCCCAAACAACACTCTATTCCGTAGGGCCCTGGTCAAAAAAAGTGCACTATAAAGGGTTCTATTTGGGATGCACCCCCATGTATAAATCATTAGCAGAGGGAACATTCTCTATTCTGTCATTCCAGAAAGAGAGAGTCTGTACTTCATTTCTCCCTCAGGTCTCCTCTCCTGGTCCATATGGATCTACAGTACTGACATTAATATTCTGTTTCTGAGCTCACAGACCTCTGGGGGGGGCTCCATTTGGGTTCTGTCTGGAATACTTTCCATTCTATAGAACAGGCCCCCTCCGTACCATTATCCCACCACGGAGCTCTACCTCCATCTCTTCAGTCGCGTGGGTAAAACATAGTCCTGAATCGCCATGGTCACCATACTGTAAACTACTATCATTGAGTGTCCATCCAGGAGAATATAAAACAGGAAGTGAATACAACAAGGACAGTCTAGGTCACGGGCTAGTTAAGGGTTCTTCTAGACGTTTAGGAATCAGTAGGTGCGTTGCCAGGACAACAGAGGTCTCTCATGTCTTCTGTTTCTGTTACTTCAGTATCGTACTGTATGGTTGTTACCATGGAGTCCATGGATACATCCCATATGGCACCCTATTCCCTATATAGTGCACTACTTAAAACTCCCTAAAAGATGTGCACTATGTAGGGAATAGGGTGCCAGCTGGGACTCTAGGTCTATGTTCGACTGTTTTCAGGCCAAATGTTATAAGACTTGGCTCACTGTTCTGCCTTTGTTCCGTTATGCTTTCTAACAAAAACCCTGAAATCTGCATCTGGGAATTTATTAACGCTGAATAATTTCACATCTATATTGGGAAACTGGCATCCACAGAGTATAGCTAGCTAGGAGAGCAATGTTTTCAGCTAGCTAGGAGAGCAATGTTTCAGCTAGCTAGGAGAGCAATGTTTCAGCTAGCTA
The DNA here is from genome assembly GCF_013265735.2 of Oncorhynchus mykiss. Classification (NCBI taxonomy): domain Eukaryota; kingdom Metazoa; phylum Chordata; class Actinopteri; order Salmoniformes; family Salmonidae; genus Oncorhynchus; species Oncorhynchus mykiss. The sequence goes on along the minus strand of NC_048586.1, from coordinate 49,652,947 downwards.
GGAGAGCAATGTTTCAGCTAGCTAGGAGAGCAATGTTTCAGCTAGCTAGGAGAGCAATGTTTCAGCTAGCTAGGAGAGCAATGTTTCAGCTAGCTAGGAGAGCAATGTTTCAGCTAGCTAGGATAGTAATGTTTCAGCTAGCTAGGATAGTAATGTTTCAGCTAGCTTGGAGAGCAATGTTTCAGCTAGCTTGGAGAGCAATGTTTCAGCTAGCTTGGAGAGCAATGTTTCAGCAAGCTTAGAGACACACATATGGAGACAACACCCCACCTCAACTCTTAGCTACACATTCCCCTGTCCAAGAGGGAAACAAGGAAACAGCTAAACATAAGAAACACCTCTAAACAAGCTATGTCTTCATTCCCCAGTACAGGACGGAACCGGGGGGAACTGTCTCTCTGTCTGTCTGTTTGTCTGTCCTTCAGGCTCTAACATGTCTGTCTGCATCAATCACAGAGGCCTGTCTAGAGAAACTCCCAAAGCCATACATACTGAAATTCTCATCGAGACAAACAGCCATACATTACAACGTTGTGACCGTACACACCATACTTCTACAGCCACTGGGTTTATAGCAACGGCAAGTCTGTGAGATGTGAAAGGGACAAAACAAACTGCCGACCAGATGCTAGAAGAGCATGAATCTCTCAGAGAGAGGTCAACTGTCATATCAGTGATACATACAATACAGTCCCTGTCTACGTACCTGTATTGTCTACAGTACGTATTGTCTATTGTTAGGGGAACCCTGTAGTTGAACCCCTGACTTTGCAAATGCAACATACTATTTCAGCACTGCTGTATCGTTCATAATCTAGGACCTGTAAAGCAGGGTTACATTGAATTTGCTCTGTTAAACCTACTACCCTTTGGAAGGACATTGCTAGCAACAGTGATTATATATAGTCATTAAGACATCTCCCAATAATCATTCTCACAACAGCACATTGCTAGTAGTAACTGGCAAACAGCAAAGCTTGGCTTGGTTAAAACCCTGGATGGGAGACCAAACGGTTAGCTGTAGGTAGGTCAACTCTCCAGTAGGTGCTGTAGGTAGGTCAACTCTCCAGTAGGTGCTGTAGGTAGATCAACTCTCCAGTAGGAGGTGCTGTAGGTAGATCAACTCTCCAGTAGGAGGTGCTGTAGGTAGGTCAACTCTCCAGTAGGTGCTGTAGGTAGGTCAACTCTCCAGTAGGTGCTGTAGGTAGGTCAACTCTCCAGTAGGTGCTGTAGGTAGATCAACTCTCCAGTAGGTGCTGTAGGTAGATCAACTCTCCAGTGGAAGGGGCTGTAGGTAGATCAACTCTCCAGTAGGAGGTGCTGTAGGTAGATCAACTCTCCAGTGGAAGGGGCTGTAGGTAGATCAACTCACCAGTAGGAGGTGCTGTAGATAGATCAACTCTCCAGTAGGATGTGCTGTAGGTAGATCAACTCTCCAGTAGGAAGTGCTGTAGATAGATCAACTCTCCAGTAGGAGGTGCTGTAGGTAGATCAACTCTCCAGTAGGAAGTGCTGTAGATAGATCAACTCTCCAGTAGGAGGTGCTGTAGGTAGATCAACTCTCCAGTAGGAGGGGCTGTAGGTAGATCAACTCTCCAGTAGGAGGTGCTGTAGGTAGGTCAACTCTCCAGTAGGAAGTGCTGTAGATACATCAACTCTCCAGTAGTAGGTGCTGTAGGTAGATCAACTCTCCAGTAGGAGGTGCTGTAGATAGATCAACTCTCCAGTAGCAGGTGCTGTAGATAGATCAACTCTCCAGTAGGAGGTGCTGTAGACAGATCAGCTGTCCAGTAGGAGGTGCTGTAATGTAGATCAACTCCCTTAGTGTAAGCAATAACCTCTGAGGTTCATAACTGCCCCTTAGACAATGTCCCAAGGTGAACTACTGTACCCTATAAAATCATACATCAATATCAATCAATGTCAATGGCACATCACCAATCGAGTTTCACAGAGTCTCCATGCGTCTCCATGCGTTAACTAGATCAGTAACATGCTATTCATGTTTGTACATGATGATAGGAAGGAGAATCTCTCTGTCTCTCAGTCTCTCTCTTTCTCTCTAAGTCTCTTTCTCAGTCTCTTTCTCAGTGTCTCTCTTAGTGTCTCTCAGTCTCTTTCTCAGTCTCTCTCTCAGTCTCTGTGTCTCTCAGTCTCTCAGTCTCTCTCTCAGTCTCTCTCTCAGTCTCTCTCTGTGTCTCTCAGTCTCTTTCTCAGTGTCTCTCTCAGTGTCTCTCTCTGTGTCTCTCAGTCTCGTTCTCAGTCTCTCTCTCAGTCTCTCTCTCAGTCTCTTTCTCAGTCTCTTTCTGTCTCTCTCTCAGTCTCTTTCTCTGAGAGAGAGACAGAGAGAAAGGGGGAGAGAGAGAGAGAAACAGAAACAGAAAGAGACAAAGATAAAGGGGAGAGAGAGAGAGAAACAAACAGAAAGAGACAGAGAGAAAGGGGGGAGAGAGAGAAACAGAAACGGAAAGAGAGGTAACTTAAAGGGAGTGTTATTTCTCAATGCCAGAAACTGTAACTGGGTGAGTGACTGGTTGCCGGGAAGTCAGGCGCAGGAGAGCAGAGATGGGTGACAACAGGATAACTTTAATATACACCCTGGCCCAAAGGCAAAGGCAAGGCAGCACAAAGCACAACCACGGTAACAAGAACCAACAAACAAACCTAGGTTAGAAACAAACCTAGCTGTCACACCCTGACCATAGTTTGCTTTGTATGTTTCTATGTTTTGTTTGGTCAGGGTGTGATCTGAGTGGGCATTCTATGTTGTGTGTCTAGTTTGTCTGTTTCTGTGTTTGGCCTGATATGGTTCTCAATCAGAGGCAGGTGTTAGTCATTGTCTCTGATTGGGAACCATATTTAGGAAGCCTGTTTGGTGTTGGGTTTTGTGGGAGATTGTCTCCTGTGTCAGTATTTGTACCACACGGGGTTGTTTCGGGTTTACACGTTTGTTGTTTTGTAGTTTATTCATGTTCTTATTAAAAACAAACATGAATTTCAACCACGCTGCGTTTTGGTCCGCTTCTCCTTCAACAGAAGAATCCCGTGACACTAGCGCAAGACAGCCTGTAGCCTAACACCCTACACAAAGAACAGTTCCACACACAGACATGGGGGAAACAGAGGGTAATATGCATTTAGTCTGATGAGGGAATGTGAACCAGGTGTGCGGGAAAACAAGACAAAACAAATGGAAAATGAAAGGTGGAGCGGCGATGGCTACCGGTGACGTCGACCGCCGAACAAGGAGAGGAACCGACGTCGTGACAGAAACGCATATAATAGTAAAAAAATGTCCCCAAATTCTTAAATCTATTGTTATAATATCATAAAGTTGTTCTAAAAGTCAAAATCAGCTCAAACTTTGGAAATAATCCCACAATGCCCTGCGGTCAGTGTCACACCATAAATTTAAAATTTTGTAAAAAAGTGAAATCAATTTGTGAGAATGAGGCGGAATGGGCATCTTAAACAGCCTGCAGCACCAGCAGTGACCGAGCATTATCATTAGCATTAGCATTATCATTATGGGCTTCAGTGAACATGGAAGGGGAACTGGGTCAGAGCTAGTATGCTACCGTTATGCTAACATCAGCTAGCTATAGCACATTCGGCTCACAACTTCCATCTAAATAGCACTGATAAAACTAACCAAATGTAAACATGTCTGCTAGCTGTTGGTGCTATAATCATACTATAGAAGTACAAGACTACCAGAATCACCATGTGGGTCTGGGCAGAGGAGTTGTTTGGTGCTATATCATACTATAGAAGTACAAGACTACCAGAATCACCATGTGGGTCTGGGCAGAGGAATTGTTTGGGTACATCTGTAAGTTGTTGTTCGTATAATGTTTGTATTTGGTGTAAAAAAAAAAATTACGTGTCCACATCACCAACAAGCTAACAAACTATCATGGTCCTTGGTGTCCACATCACCAACAAGCTAACAAACTATCATGGTCCTTGGTGTCCACATCACCAACAAGCTAACAAACTATCATGGTCCTTGGTGTCCACATCACCAACAAGCTAACAAACTATCATGGTCCAAACACACCAAGACAGTTGGAAAGAGAGGCACGACAACACCTTTCCCTGTCAGTAGACTGAAAAGATTTGGCATTGGTCCTCAGATCCTCAAAACGGTATTCAGCTGCACCATCGAGAGCATCCTGGCTGGTTGCATCATTGCCTGGTACGACAACTGCTCGGCATCCTACCGTAAGGCTCTAAGGCTCTAAAAAGGATAGTGCGTACGGCCCAGTATTCACTTGGGCCAAGCTTCCTGCCATCCAGGACATCTAATCCAGGCTGTGTCAGAGGAAAGCCCATAAAAAAAACAATAAAATTGTCAAAGACTCCAGTCACCCAAGTCATAGTCTGTTCTCTCTGCTACCGCACGGCAAGCGGTACCAGGGTACCAAGTCTGGGACCAAAAGGCTCTTTAACAGCTTCTACCATTGTCGGTTAAGGGTTTGTTAAGTAAGCACTTCACGGTAAGGTCTACTACACCTGTTATATTCGGCGCATGT